>NC_056734.1:563634242-563661742 GCF_019279795.1 Protopterus annectens
TGTGGTTATGACCGCATAAACTTCTGGGCATCTGCCTACAGAGATGCCTTCTTCCTAATCTGAACTGCTTTAACAGCAGTCCAGATTCCTAAGAGTTCCAGGAATGCTGAGCACTCATGCTGAATTCTGGGATTCACAATTGTTTTACTTTTCTTTTGACAGCTGGGGGGGGGCTGCAGTCCTATAGCATGAGCCGCCCCTGCAGAGAACGAACTGATGAAAGTTTTACTCCCTTTAGAGGGTTTGGATTGGGGGGGGGCCTGCCTGTAGACAGACCAGCTTCTAGGACAGTTCCTACGAAATGTAGGCAATGGCGAGACAAAGATGTTTAGGGTCTCAACTCCTTGCTCTTCCTGCATGGAAAGTAAGTTGTGTACACTTACCATAAATGTAGATGTTAGAGTGTATTCACTATTGCAGTCATTACATTTGGGTAATCTGTTGTCAGGTTGCCCTCAGTCGGCCTGAATAACAAAGTCTTGGGTCCTGAGTTGGTTGCTGTCCTTTCTTTCATGAAGTCAGGTCGTCAGGGGTAGAAGACACAAAGCCACCATTTTCATCAGTTTTTCTTGCCCCATGTCAGGTGCCCCTCAAACGGGGAGCAAAATATATGCGCATGTAATGTAGAGCACAAAAAATATACCTCCAAATAAAAGCAAATACAACAAAAAGGCTTTTGAGCATAGTAACAGAAAGAAGAGGTATAAAAAAGAAAAGTAGGGGGGCTGGCGGGTAGGTAACCAGGACTGCAATAGTGAATACACTAACATCTACATTTATGTTAAGTGTACACAACTGTACTTTGTTCTTAGTGTTTCACTGTTGCAGTTATTACATTTTGGTTGAATCCCAAAGCTATGGTTGGGAGGATGGAATTATACAGCAGTAGGAGCAGCTATAAGGCCCTGCAGGACAGCAGTGGCAAAGCCTGCTATGGATTTTGAGAGGTAAATGGTAATGCTTGGTGAACGTATGAACTGAGCTCCAGGTGGCAAGTTCTAGAATGTGTGATTAATACAGACGCTCAGCAGCAAGCCAAAACAGGACCAAAAGATCAGCATATATCTATGCACTCAAAACAGTCCAACAGTGACAATATTAGATACGTATTTCAACAGCAGCTAGATAAAATCCAGAGGCAAAGTAAAAATAAAATCCTTTTATTCCAGACACGTTAAGGTAAGCACTTTCGCCAAGAGGCTTTGTCAAACCTTTAACAGTGTAAAAGCAGCTACTACTATATAGCTAGCTGGTAATTAGATAATTGATACCAATCAAGTCAGCACTTCTCTTGAAGTCATAAGCTAAGACAGTCAAATGCATTCAAAATATCATAATAAGCAAGCATATTATAACATTGCATCCATAAGGAAAAATCTCGAAAATATTTAAATAAAACAATTACCATGATTAAAAATATCTACATATTGACATAAAAAATATAGTAAATATATGTCACAAAATAATTTTAAAACACTGGTGTATTAATACCATGGTTTACTTAGCTACCAACTTCCTATTTTTCAAGGCAGGTTTCAGGGGAAATTTGTCATTTAACCCTGGACTAGCATGTGCTTTAAACTGAATTATCCATTTAACTTCCATTTTTTCTGTGTGATTACCGACATCTCCACCCCTGACACTAGAATGATTCATTTGAATCACCAGGAAGCAAAATGTATGCTCTGTCCCTGCTTCAAGAATATGTTTGGATAAGGCATTTGTATTGGAACGAATGCGTATCTGGTATAGATGTTCTCTGATACGATCTTTAAGCCCATTAGTTTTGCCTACATAAAATGCAGGACAATGCGTGCACATTGCTAAATAAACTGTTCTGAATTACAATTGGCCACTAAGTTAAACTGATAACTGTGTGGTCACTGGATATACAAACTTATGTTTTAAAATGTAGGGACAGTAGTTAGTTACATGAAAATGTACCCATTCTACTAGGATGTCTCGGAACCATCTGCTCATTGGAAAAACAAAGCATTCTATGCAAGTTCTTATTTCTAAAAAGAAATTGGGGGGTTTCGCCCACTATTTCTTTGATAAAAGGTTCAGTCATCAGGATTTGCCAAGGTCTACAAATAATGTCCCTGATGTCTCTAAAATCATAGGTATAAAACAGAAAATTTCTGTATAGTTTTAGTCCCATTACCCAAGACTACCGAACTGGAAGGTGCATTATACCATCTACCATCAAAATCAGAAAAATAAAGGGCTGGCTCATGTCTATGTTCTTCCATACTCTGATAGATATCAGAGTCTTGTGCGTTATATGATCTGTGTAGTAATCTTCCCTTCAAGTTCATAAGCTCTTCATTGTACCCTTCTCGTGCTGGATTTAACCTGGATGCTCTAAAGGCCTGTCCCTTGATATCAAAGACAAATCTAGGATGCATACTCTGTCTATGTAACAGGGTATTCCTGCAGCAGGACTTTATAAATGCCTGTATTGAGTTGTCCACTACTCAACCTCTCTATATGGACATCTAAAAAATTAATAGTTAGTTGATTCCTCCATTGTAAACGAGGTATTCTGTAAGGGTTTTAATTTCTTCATAAAAGAGGTACAATTCTCTCTTACTACCTGTCCATAAAAAAATATATCTACAAACAGTTTATAAAAAATCATACTTCTGATACCTGGGTAAAAGAAAAATGTTCTCTTTCCCACATAGCCATAACGAGGTTGGCGTAGCTTTTGGCACAAGATGTGCCCATAGCTACGCCATCCTTCTGCTTATATGTTATCCTTGAAAACAAATGCTATTTTCCAACACTATTTTCAATAATGTGCATATCAACGCAACCTTGGATGTAGTAAAATCAGAGTTCTGTGAGAAATACTTTCATTTCCTGCAAACCTATACGGTTAGGGATAACCGTGAATAATTACGTCCAGTGTAACTAGAAAATACGAAAGATGACCTACTGATTTAATTTTATCATATAAATCTAATAAAAATTGTTTTTCGTCTCCAAGTAGTTGAATTATTTATTAACAGTCTCAGACTTCTCAATAAAAACCGATAAGGGTTCAGTAACCCAGCCTCTACCTGCAACTATAGGTCTCATGGGAGGATGTAAGGGGTCCCTATATATTTTGGGTAGACCTTGAATAATGGGTAGTAATGGATGTTCTACCCAGAAAAAAATTATGTTGTTCTCTGATGGCTCCTCTCTCAGGTCTCCCAAAAGGTCATTAACTCTGTATATGGACTTTGACCTCTCTAGGTGAAATGGGCATGTAAAAGTTCCACTCTGCTAACAGTTCTTGCATAAGTGATTCATATGCAACCCTATCCATAACTGTAGGACCACCTTTGTCTGCAGGTCTAATAGTAATGTTCCTGTCATTTCTTAGGTTGTTTAATGCTTTCCTATGTCTATGTTAAATTCCCTCTTTGCAATACATCTATGTTTAATGTCTGTATGTTAAATTCCCTCTGTGCAATACAGCTATGTCTATATAGACTGTAAACATCTTCAACCAACTTGCAAAAAGCATCAAGTAAAGGATGGCAATTGGGGTTAAATAGGCTAGGCTTTGAAAAGCATGAATTTGCTTCTTTGGTATTAACATTCTTCTTTGGTATTAACATTCTTGTACATCAATTTTAATTGTGCATTACGTACAAACTTGGTATCCATGATAGCCCATGCGTATTTTTTTAGACATAGAAGTTGGTTTTGGCCTTGTGTTTGAGGATGGCATCTGTTTAATATACAAATCTTTAGGCCTGAAAACACCCTCAGAAGCAGATGCCTGCTCAGTGGCTCAGGACCATTCTAAAGACATCCGCAGGTTCCATACTTGAAATGTCTCGCAGCATACCGGACTCTGAATGGGTCTCGGTAGAGGCCTGCAAATCAAAAGTAGCGGGTATCAGGGGCTGCAAAAGCACCTCAGAGTACCGGCGAACTGGCGACTGGCTTAGAAGCTTAGTCGGTTTTGGACCTAGATGGTCTTTCTTTGTTTTTTGTGAATTCCAGTAGTCGGATTGCTAATGGACGACATTTCTGGATAGTTAAATCTCGATCCAAAATATTTAGATGCAAAAATATAGCAACGCTTAGTGCGCTGGTTAAATTTTGCACAAAACCGACAGCAAGGCACATTGTGGTCAGGGCCTAGGCAAGGAATACAGTACAAATGAAAATCCTTTGGGTATTTGCTTCCCACAAGTAATACAATTATTAACTTTTACTGATATCAGTAAGGAGCAAGAAAAAGTTCCCAACGGGGTACTTAGCTTTAGGTTGAAGACTTCGGTTCTGAAACTCAAACAAAAATTTCAGGAGTCTGCCGACCGGCACTTGCGATCTGCTTCTGCTTCAGGCACCGCACAGCACGAAAGACGGATAAAAATGGCATCGGCTGCATGTTTTATACCCCTGACGACCTGACCTGTCATGGAAGAAGGGACAGCAACCGACGCAGGACCCAAGACTGTTATTCAGGCTGACTGAGGGCAACCGGCCAGCAGATTACCCAAATGTAATGACTGTACAAAGTGTTAAACCACAACCATCGGCTTAACCAGAGTGTGCAGCCTAATGATTTTGTCGAAGTTCACCCGGTCATGGACTCAGTTGAACCTAATGGGCACCCTCAGGAGCTAGTACGCAGGAGTGAAAGGCTTAAAAATGTTTCAAAAGTAAATTACAACTATAGTACCAGGCAAAATTTTCAAACTGGTTACAATAGTTGTAACAATAATAATACAATTAACAATAGTAACAACTTTAATGATTTTAACAACCAGCAGGGTTTTCAGAACTACACCTACATGGGTGCCAGACCAAAACAGAGGGGTTCAAAATTTCCAAGGTGAATGAAATGGGGTCCTGTCAGTATCAAATAGAAGTGGCACTTGATAGTGTGTTTCCCTCTTTTCCATCTACTAGTTCTTTGATGTCTTTAAATCACTGCAATAGCCTGATTGATTTTGATGACTCGTCTGTGGTAACTGGCTTAAGTGTCGACCAAACCTTTGACCTACAAGAACGTTGTTCTCCAGCTTTTTATGGAGAGTGTGACACTTTTGACGCTGCTTGTCACTTGGACAATTCCAGTATTAATGACTGTTTTGATGACCAGTTTAATGAATGTGTTGTGCCTTCTGGCCCTAACATTGTGTTTAACAAGAACAAAGACTTCAAAGTGTATAATTTTTCTGGTAGTACTTTTACCTTGGAAATGGTTGACTTGTTATCTAAGGGCTATACTTATGTCCCTTGGTTTAAAATGGAGGTTAGTAAACTTATTTTAGAGCTGAAGGTATTTACCAGAAAACTTAATTTGGGTTTATTCTTTATGGATTCTGGTCAGACATTTTTGAACGACCAGTTTCATATACCTAGTACATTTAACCCTCCACTCCATCCTTTACTACAGGTATTCGAACAAGTGAGTGAGTTGGATCTAAGAAGTTTAGGTACGGAATTTCACACACCATAGAATGGGTCACTTTGTCAAGGAGGAGAGGGACATCTTTGACTATTTTAAGTCTCAAGATATTAGAATATGCAAACCCAATAAGGGGGTGGGTTTGTGGTATTTGGTAACCACGATTATACTGCACGTATGTTAGCACTATTGGGCAATGATACGTACCAGATTAGTTCTAGATCTGAAGTCAATGCAGCATATAGTCTGGTTAAATCTTGCCTTCATGACTTGATGATTGATGGGCGCGTTGACCAAAAGATGTTTAATTATATGTTTACTGCTTTTCCTAGGTATCCTACATTATTTGGGATACCTAAACTTCATAAAGATGTTACTAACCCACCTATGTGACCTCTCATTGATGGCCGAGGCTCTCAGACATATGCTTGTTCAAAAGTGGTTGATGTTTACTTATAGAAATATGTGGTCCTTGAACCACAGATATCCAAGGATTCCTGGTCCTTCTTGGCTAAAATTAATGATCTAAATTTTAGTAATTATAACTTTTTAACTGTAGACGTGAAGGACCTTTATACCTGTATTCCACATGTTGTAGCAATTGAATGGGTTGCTGATGAGGAAACATGGAGCTACCATCATTGAAACTTCCCTTATTATGGAATTGTTGGAGATAGTGTTGATGAACTATTACTTCATGTTTGACAACAAATTTTATCTTCAGAAAACCGGCTTGGCAATGGGCTCTCCTTGTGGAGCCAGCGTTGCCAATCTGGTGATGGCTCAGTGGGAGTCAAAGTATGTTTTTGATTCTAGTGTCAACGTTAACTCGGATGACAATTTACTACACCCGCTTTTTGGATGATGTTTCCATCTTATTGAAAGGTAACGATACTTTGGCATCCGATTTGGTTGGATGGTTTAATTCTTCCACTAGTTTCTTAGAATTTACACATACATTTCATGTTGACACTATTGCCTATCTTGACATTTTATTAACTAAGAATCTTGAGTTAGGCTGCTTTACCTCTCAAGTTCATCGTAAGGCAACTTACTCCAACTCTTTTCTACATTTTACAAGTTGCCACCCCTTCCACCAAAAAAAGATCGGTAGTTAAGGGGCAGTTGGTGAGGGCCACACGTATTTGCAGTTTACAATTTGACTTTATCAATGAATGTAATTTGTTAAAACAAATGTTTATGCACCGGGATTATCCTGAGTGCTTGATTGACGAATTAAAGAGGTTGACCACAAACGGAGTACTGACCAATTTAAACCTATTTTGGCAGTGAATAACTTCAGATATCCATGAAGTTTTGGATACTGGAATATCACAGGGAATGTGTAGTGAGCAAAATTTTCAATACACTTTTATTACATCTTTTAATGCTCAAACTAAATCTATCATCAATGTTATTGATATAAGAATTGGGATTTATTTAGATTTAATCCTAGTTTATATTCCTTTTTTGGACCAAAACCGCGGTTTGTTTTCAAGAAGGGTAGAAATGTTAAAAGCTTTCTTGAAGGCTCTAACAGGCCATGCATTAGGACAACTGGCATGTTTAAATGTGAAAGCTGTAAGTTTTGTAAACACATGCAATACACTAAACAGTTTACTATTAATAATAAGACCTTTAAATTGAAGGGTAAATTCAACTGTAACAGCAAATTTGTTGTTTATTTGGCCCACTGTTAGTTTTGTCCTGCATTTTATGTGGGCAAATCTGAACGATGTTTAAAGGAAAGGGTATACGAGCATCAGTATGCTATTTTACATAAAGATACCAATGCTTTGGCCAAACATTCAGGTGAATTCAACACAAGTTTGAATTTTTGGTCATTGACCAGTTTTGTTCAGGACATTAGGGGTGGTCCGGCCTCATTTAAACTGGTGGAGTTGGAACTTTTGTGGCAGATTAGGCTTAATGCCTTTAACTTTCCAGGTTTGAATGAGGCTTGTTCGATCTCCTGTGTACTGAAGCTTAGGAGTTTGCAAAGATAGTTTTCCATCTGGTGAACTGCTTTTATATTGTCATACTTGATTATTCATCTAAGTTTTTTGCATATATAATGCTGACTTAGTATTGATTTTGTATAATAGATGTGTTTTATTTCTAAGGATGTATATATATTTTTGTACATTGAGTTAATAGTGCCGGTCGGCTGACTACTGAAATACTCGCGTTTTGAGTTTCAGAACCGATTTCTTCAATAAAGCTAAGTACCCCGTTGGGGAAACGTTTTTTCTTGCTTTTTACTGATGTCAGAAAAAGTTAATTGTATTACTTGTGGGAAGCAAATAACTTAAGGATTTCCATTTATACTATATTCCTTGCTTAGGCCCTGATCACAAGGTGCCTGGCTGTCCGATGTTCTTCATCTCACATTGCTGCAGTCCTTACATATGGGTAGTCCGCTGTCCTCGGTCGGCCCGAATACCAAAGTATTAGGCTGACGTCGGTCAAGGCGCTTAAAACTGACATCAGGACGTCAGGGTACAAAAGCGCATGACTTCAGCTTGGCAAGCTAAGAACTTGGTTATATTCAACTGGACGTATAAGAGAATTTAAGTACCTTTTTATGCACTTTTTCTTTTAAAAAATACAGTATTTAAATTGATTTAAACTGTGTATGAAGGAGTGTTGAAGGAATTTTTAACTGGTTATTCTGCTCTTCAGTAACTTGAACTAAAAGCTAGTGTTGGCTGAATTTTGTTATTTGCTAGTAATTACAGGTGTGGGGGTAGCCACATTCAGTGATTTCCTGTCCTTGCATATTTAAACTGGTGCATGTGAAATAATTCCTGCTTTAAAACTTCAGCTTGGCAAGCTAAGAACTTGGTTATATTCAACTGGACGTATAAGAGAATTTAAGTACCTTTTATGCACTTTTTCTTTTAAAAATACAGTATTTAAATTGATTTAAACTGTGTATGAAGGAGTGTTGAAGGAATTTTTAACTGGTTATTCTGCTCTTCAGTTATTCCCACCCACCGCCCTGTTTTTGTTTTGGTGTTAATCTTAGTGGCATTGAAACTGCCCGCCCCTCAGCCTGCCTCTGGGCCCATCTCATTTGCTCACTCAACTGAGTGCAGTGAGATCATATTCTGATTTCAGGCACTCCTACTGTGTACAAAGAGAGCATCTGGGAAATAGAAAAAAAAATTAAGCTTATTTCCTGCCTTTCTTGTTAAGTGGTACAGACTATTTGTAGGCTTCTGAGCCCCCAAGCCCTTCTGTGTTTGAGGGAAGCCTTCTAGCTTGTTTTTTTTTCTTGTAACTAGCCAGTTTTCTAGTTTCAGCACTCAAATCTGTTTCTTTGATCTCAGCACTTGTTCAGAAAAAAAAAAAAAAAAAAAAAATTTCATCTGCTTTTACTGTACTTGTGTTTTACCTACTTCTTTTTACTTTTGCATCATCTTAAAATACTCAATTGTATTTATTACTGCTTGGTGTAACTCATTCTAAGCCTTTTGGTTTAAACACTTGGGCTTCGGACCAGTTAGTTGTTTTGCACTGAGAGGTTTGTGGTCTGCACTGTTGTGGCAGAACAGGTAGCTTACATCCTTCTAGGTTGAGAACTGCTGATTGAGGGCTCAGTGTCTGTTATTCTAAAAGTGTATTAATTCTGGTTTAAGCACTTGGGCTTTCAAGCTAGTTATTTTACATTAAGAGGGTTCGTGGTCTGCACTCTTGTGGGAGGAGAGGCTGGACTCTGCCCTTCTGAGCTGGGAATTTCTGGTTAAAGGCTTATAGTGCATGCATATCTGAACTGTTTCTTACTGAAGTTGGTGCGCCTTGTTTGCTGTGGCATAGACTGGATTCGGGCCTGCTGGATCTAGCTTTGTTTGTGTAACTTGAGCACTAATCCAGACATTCTCTAAAGTATTCAATGGTATTTATTACTGCTTGGTTGTAACTTGATTAAAGTGTAGCTATCATTCAAGTCTTTTGGATTAAGCACTTGGGCTTCAGACCAGTTGTTTTACATTAGGAAGGTTTGTGGCAAGCACTGTGGTGGCAGGACAGGTAGCTTTCATCCTTCTAAGTTGGGAACTGCTGATTGAGAGCCCAGTGTCCAAGTGTATTATTTCTGGTTTAGGCACTTGGGCTTCAGGCCAGTTATTTTACATTAAGAAGGTTCGTGGACTGCACTCTTGTGGGAGAAGAGGCTGGACTCTGCCCTTCTGAGCTGGGAATTTTCTGGTTAAAGGTTTATAGTGCCTGAATATTTGAACTGTATCTTACTGAAATTGGTTCACCTTGTTTGCTCTAGCATAGACTAGATCCAGGCCTACTGAATCTAGCTTTGTTTATATACTTGTTGTTTGTTTGCTTGTTATTTCCCTGGAAGCTAATTCACCTAATACACAACTTCTCAGCGCTTCTGTGGATCACTAGTGATATCTGCATTGCTTACTGTACTTATTTCCTTGTTTCACTTGAAAGAAAGTTACTGTTTGTCGATTTTGCATTTAGTTACTTGTATCACATTGCACTCAAGTTACCTGGCACTTGCTCACTAAAGCAATTATATAAGTCAGCACTAAAAATTAAAAGCACTACACCCTCACTCCCCACTGGCCCTTGTTTTCAATTAAGGATTTCCCAATATTATTCTAGCATGTCCAAAGGTCAGTTGTCAATCTCCTCTCCGGTCCAGCTGGTGAATCTGGGAATCTTGAGGCAATGTTATAACTGCCTCATGTACACAGACAACCCTCTCCTCCTCCCACATAACACAAATACTTGAGAGATGCAGCTATTTAGCCAAACTGGAGGCTGAGCTCTCTCAACTCAGGACTGGCAAGACCAGACAGGAGGAGAAGGCAACTACACACACCACAAAACCAGCCTCACATAATGCTACCACTCCACTGAATCAAACACATAAACACACAAAGACATACTCGGAGGCTCTGAGTAAAAATTTACCTAAACAGCAGAGGCCTCCAAAGCAGACACCCAAACAACTGCTACCTCAAGACACCCCACAAGCAACACATAAACCACAAAAGCAGTGTGCAAAGCAGTCACAGCCCTTAAGGCCAAATACAACACCAAACATACTTGTCATAGGTGACTCCATAGTCAGACACACTGACGTCCCACTCACCAGGCTGAACAAGGAGAGGGTCACAGTAAGCTGCCTATCGGGCGCTAGAATCCGCCACATAACACAAGCACTCGGGTCACTCCACAGCAAGTACAAATATGACAGTCATTGTCCATGCTGGTGTGAACGACCTGAGACGTACCTCCCTGGACTGCATGAAAAGAGACATAGAGGAGCTCTCTGATTATGTAGCCCAGGCAGGTATGACCCTAACCCTGAGCAGTATCCTTCCTTCACCAATAATGATGCCACAATATAGAGACAAGATGATCAGCTTTAACAATTGGCTTAATGTCTGGTGTCATTCAAAGGGGATCCAGTGTCTGTCTGCCTGGGATGACATGCTTGACAAGCCACGCTGCTTCGCAAGGGACGGCTTGCACCTGTCACCCCTGGGATTCCGGATATTGGCTAAGGCTCTTGCCACCCCCATAGTGCCTTTTTTAGGCAAGGCTCAAATTCTAAACCTACCACCCTAGAAAACAAAATGGGAAGAAATTGAGGGTAATGCTGCTCAATGCCAGAAGTCTAAATCTCAAAATGCACGCACGAGGCCCTTCTCAGTATGGAGAACATCGATGTCTGTGCTGTAACTGAAACCTGGTTCAAGGCTCCTGAGAGCACCCCGGCACTATTAGGTTTTACCTCATATCATGCGTTCCGCCCCAAAACCCGGACCACTCCACAAAAGGAGGGGTGTATCCATATTCATAAAGGATACTCACACCTCCAGGTTGGTGGCAACGCATGAAGCTTGAAACCATCCAGGTGCAACTAACAATAGGCAAAACTGCTCTACAAATTGTAGCATGCTACAGGCCACCCTCTCAAACTCAGGAACCCCACACAGCCTTCCTGAAGACACTGGAGGGTATAAATGTATCTCCAAACACCATCATATTGGGTGACTTCAACTACCCGAATATAGACTGGGAACATTACTCAAGCCCTAACTTTCTAGCCCAACGGTTCCTGGAGTTCATAAATTCAAATGCCATGGAACAGCTAGTCACTGTTCCCACGAGAGGAGAAAATATACTAGATCTCATTGTCACAAACATGGGGACAAAATGCTCCACACCGAAGTATATCCCTCATTGGTGAGATCTGATCATAAACTAATCTCACTGGAAATCCACATCCGCCCCCACCCCAAACAAAAAGACCATAGTGAAGAACTTCTCTAAAGCAAACTTCACACTACTCAAGACTGGTGTGGTATCCTTCAAGGCCCCTGAGTCAGAGGAAACCACAACCCAAGCTGCGGAAGCCCTTACAAATGCCTTCTATGAACACCTCCAGGACTGCATGGATCAGGCAATCCCAAATAAAACCAAGACTCTTTCCACAAAGGGCAAACGTCCAGTCTGGTGGACCCCAGCCATTAACAAACTTTACAATAAGAGGAGAAAGCTATTACATGATAGAACAAAATCCATAAAAGGGAAGTCACCCCTGATCATTATTAGTAAAAAATACGAGCACTCATAAAATCAACTAAGGCCAATTTTGAGAGAAAAATTGCCATGGATTCAAAGGACAATCATAAGGCCTTTTCAGCTATGTTAGGAACCTGGGTGGAAACTCACAGATATGCTCAGAATTAGTCCAAAATGATACAAAAATCACTGAACCCACAGACATTGCCAACATACTGGCAGACAGGTTCAGTGCAAACTTCACCCCTCTCCCCTAAAGGAGAGATAACTATCCCAGCCGAGTGTAGCCTCCCGGACATCTCAAATGCGCAGGTGAAAGCTGCTCTCTCTAAAGCTAAAAACACAGCATCAATGGGACCGGATGGTGTCCCCGGCTGTGTGCTACACGAGCTAAATGAGGAATTAAACCCGCACATAAGGCAGCTGTTTAATCTCAGCCTTACCACAGGATACGTGCCCAAGGAGTGGCGTGACGGCAACTGTGGTCCCACTCCACAAAGGTGGCGCCTCACGGACCCTGGTAATTACCCCCATAAGCTTAACAAGTCTAGTCTGCAAAGCTATGGAGAGGATCATAATGGAGCTCATAAACAAAGATATAGGGGACTTGCAGACATTGGACCCGACCCAGTTTGGCTTTGTCAAGGGAAGATCATGCCTTTTGAACTTGGTCGACTTCTTGAAATAGTCACCAAGGCCATTGATGAGGGAAAGGCAGTCCATACAGCCTACCTTGACCTTGCAAAGGCTTTCGACACAATACCCCACTCGGGTATTGTAGAAAAACTTACCAGCTTAAATGTAAACCCATATGTCACAAGATGGGTTGCAAACTGGCTTAAGGACAGAACCCACAGGGTTAGAGTTGCTGGCACTGTGTCAGACTCCAAGCCGGTCACAAGTGGTGTCCCACAGGGCTCGGTCCTTGGCCCCCTATTGTTTGGCATCTACTTCTCAGAAGTACAGGCCAACATGGGAGGACTTTGGCTGACAGTTTGCAGATGACTGCAAACTGGGCGCCATAGTGGAAAGTGCATCGGACACTGATATCCTTCAGAAGGGACTCACGGAAACAGATAGCTGGTGCCAGAGCCATGGCCTGAAGTTAAACGCCAAAAAATGTATAGTCATACCCTTCGGGAAAAACAAGGTAACCCCAAGCTACCATATAGGTGGCAATCCACTAAGCACAGAAGAGGTTATCAGGGACCTGGGGACCCAGGTTGACAGTGGCCTTTCTTTGACACTCACATTGCTAAAGTGGTTAGAAAGACCTTCTACATTGCCCACCTGATCATGAAGGGATTCACATCCAGATCTAGTGAGGTCATTGTTCCCCTGTACTCTTCACTTATCAGACCAATGATCGAGTACAATGCCCCATTCGGGATGTATCTCACCCGACATCTGCAGCAATTGGAGAGACCCCAAAAGTTCCTCACCAAAAGGATAAAGGGACTCCAAAATCTGTCATATGCTGCCAGATTGAAGAAACTCCAGCTCTATTCAGTCGCATACCGTCTGCTCAGAGGTGACATGTGCCTGACATACAAGGCCATGTCCAACCCGGAATTAATGGACATGCTCCACCTCAAAAATCCAAATCCACCAAAACCACTAGAGCAAGCGACTTAAACCTTAGCACGGATATAAATAGGACGTGCTGGAGGGATAGATTTATCACTCAGAGACTCCCTATGCTGTGGAATAAAATCCTGGTCCATGTGAGGCAGAGCACCTCGCTGACTCTGTTCAAGAGAAATCTAGACCTGTGGATGGGAGATCGTAGGTTTACCCCGGGAATCATCTCTGGGTCACTGCTGGACAGAGGCACAACAAACTAATGGGCACAGTATTTTTTCATATAAGGGGTGGCGTAAGCCACAATAATTTGGGCTAGGCTTATAAATGCCTTAGGGCAGATAGCCTAGTATAAACCTATGAACCTATGAACCTATGAACCTATAATATGTTTTTAAATTTAATTAAGAGCTTAGATATTCCCGCACTTGTGTTTAAATATCAGGTGTCTGTTTGATTCATCAAACTTCATCAGAAAGTAGTACAAACGAAAAGCACTTAAAAGTCTGTGTTCTGTATTTTGATACTTGCTTTTAGCTTTTATTAAAGCTGTTGCGGAGAGGAGCCTTTTGTCAATTTGTTTAATTTGAAGTCTTTTGTGCCGTGTTTCAACAAGGAATACAGTACAAATGAAAATCCTTTGGGTATTTGCTTCCCACAAGTAATACAATTATTAACTTTTACTGATATCAGTAAGGAGCAAGAAAAAGTTCCCCAACGGGGTACTTAACTTTAGGTTGAAGACTTCGGTTCTGAAACCGAAACGAAAATTTCAGGAGTCTGCCGACCGGCACTTGCGAACTGCTTCTGCTTCAGGCACCACGCGGCACGAAAGACGGATAAAAATGGCATTGGCTGCATGTTTTATACCCCTGACAACCTGACCTGTCATGGAAGAAGGGACAAGCAACCGACGCAGGACCCAAGACTGTTATTCAAGCTGACTGAGGGCAACCGGCCAGCAGATTACCCAAATGTAATGACTGCAACAGTGAAACATGAACATCTGGAGTTCAGGAGCCTGTTTCCCAAAAAGCAGTTTTGTCAAGGGGAGTATCCATGCGGTTTGCCTTGATGTACTCAGGGATGGGTTGAAGCCTCAACCATGCAAACTTCCTTAATACGAAGGAAGAAGCTGCAGCTCTGGAAGTAGCCTCAACTGCATTGTAGCTGCATTTGATGGAATATCTGGTCACCTGTGAGGATACAAAGAAAGATGCCAAGGCTTTATTTAGTGTCAGGCAAGTCAGAAACTGACAACCAGTTCACAAGTTCCATGGTGTACTTAATTATGTGGGTTGGGTAATTCAGAGCCCTGAAAGTTAAGGTTGCTGAAGTACAGAATTTTCTCTCAGCCTCTCTAGTTGCCTACTGTCCTTGTCAGACAAAAGGGAAGTGGAAGGAAAAAATGTGATGGCCTTATCAAAGGCAGAGATCACAAAAGGACCTGCCAGTGGAGCTTTGAAAAGGCATTTACAATCCTGAAGCACTTTATACCTGTCCGGCTTCTTAAGGGCAGAAGGTAGAGTCAGAGTATAGTGATGTGGAGGTGGGGGCGGAGGCATCCAAAAAGGCAGGGATAACTGGAGGGAGAGACTACTATGGAGTCTGTACCTAAAGGCTCTAGTACTATTTTTGAAACTCATTTCTGAGCTGTCCCATTTAAAGTGATCTCTCATCCTGGAGATTGTCTCAAAGGAAATATCCAAAGGGGATCCTGTCCCACTGGAGTCTCCTCTGGGGAAGCATAGTCCAAGGGGGAAGGGATTTGAGAGGAGTAAGCCAAGGAATTCACTGTCCTCAGCAGAAGAATCCTCCCTCTGAAGTGGCTTGTGCACTGGCCCATTTTTGGGGGGAAGGTGGCCATGGAATTAGAGAAGCAGGCTGGCCTGAGGTAATCCTCAGAGCCATGAAGGCAGTGGGCAAAAGTCTGCCACTCAAGAGTCTGGTGCAACACAGGAATGTTTTTGCAGGGGTGTCCATCCAATGCAAGGGAAGAACGGCCAGGCATAGGCCTACACATCCAAATCAGAACAAACATCCTCACTACAACTTGAGGGATTCCTCTAGGGCTTTTTAACACTGAGCCTAGATGCCCCCTGGACATTGGGTGCCTGTGTCAGAGGCCTGTGGACATGCTTATGTCTGGTTCCAAGGTACAGTGCCAAATAAAGATTTGCCAGTAAGAGCAAAGGCCAAAACAATGTATTCAAAAAAACAAAAATGGCCATCACAAGCAATGTGTAAATGGAATTAATATTTAAGTACCACCTGTTTCGGCTAAATCCCTTCCTCAGTGTACCAACATTCATTCTTAAATAACTTGCACTTTCAGCCACCACCAGTCAATCCTTGTCTAACTTTAGAGTTAGGAGGGGTGGCAGTAAACATTGATCAGGCACAATCACTAGAAACATTACTCCATCTTTTGATTCCCTGGTAGTTGAACAAGGTAATACACATCTCGTCACTCAGTTTACCCGATGCTGAGATTACTCAATAAGGGGTTATGGTTGAGCAAGATTTGGTTGGTCATATTTTCCAGAAATATAAACCTTACATTGTTGTTTTGAGAAATCAAAATCTGCCCATGACTCAGCCCGGTTTCAGATTTTACAAGTCTGCATTTTGTAAACGTATGTAGAGATTTTTCAACATGTGTATAGTTTTTTTCAAAAATGCATTCTTAGATTCACATTTTTTGCTGGATTTAGACACTACACAGGGGTGGCACAATCTAACAGTGGCTGAAAAGCATGCACTTGGTAATTTGCAAAAATGTAATCATTCTAGCCAACAAGGGCGGTGCGGAAATTGTTTTGTATTGATGCATTTGGCTGAAGCAGATATACAACCTTCTGATGGCAGGTTTTATACCAATATAACTTATCCTGCACAAGTTTAAGAAATTGATTGTTTCTTACAATTAGCATTAAGTGAAGGCATTAATAAAAACCTAGAGTTATTTAACTGTTTTACATCCCTTACCACGTTTATACTAGCTTCCTAAAATACATAAAAATCCATGGGTACCACCAGCTAGCCATGGTTCTTTGACCTAGCCACCTTCTGCTTTAAAAAAGTTTGAAACCCCTGTTAAGAGGTGTTGGAGCTAGAATCCAGGACACCACTCAATTACTGAATATTTTGGATTCCCAATCAGAACCAGGATGGATATGTACATTAGATATGAAATTATATAAGAGTAGACCTCATTGGGCGGGTTCGACCTTACAATATTGTTTAGACAAAATCCCTTTATACAGTCCTGGTTTTAACACTTCTGGTATGCTTAGCAGAACATGTACTAAACTGAAAAAGTGTTTCACTTTGACAAGTGTTACTTGCAATTAAAAGGCACCCATCTACACTGATTTATGGGTTATTTGGAACAAATCACTTATCACGAATACAACTAGTTTCTAGATTAAATTAACAATTTGGAGAAGATATCTTGATAGTTGGCTAATGCATTTGAAGAGCCGATTCAGGACATCTCCAAGATTTTGATTACCTCAATGAAAACAAATGGGGCAAAGAATTCACAGTTCACTATGATGCCAATTGTATTTCTTTTTGGACATTCAAATAATCAGTTTACATAATTGTACTCTATCCAGTGAGGTTTATAGGAAACCAAGTTCTAACAGCTTATTACTTGCTTCGAGTTGTCATCCGAAACAGAGGGAATATTCCCAAATCTCAGTTCAAGATAAGCCATATTTGCTCCAATAGAGCCATTTGAAAATCAGTGGTAAGAGCTTGTACCTAGATTTTGCAATAGGGGTTACAACAGACATAAAGTAATTCAAGCTAGTACATTAACAGACAACCAAGACAGGAATAACCTATTACAATATAATACTGATGACCATAACATCAGATTACTATCTACACCTACAATACACACGTTAGATTTAACTCACAAATACTAGAATATTTTAATGGAGGATTTGTGTCTTTCTAGCTTACTGGGCGACAAGTGCCATTTTTCATTTAGGAGCGATACATTTTTTTTTAATTACGAACTCACGATTTGCAACAATTCAACAAAGGATGCTTGAAGGTTGAGCTTTGTCTGGCTGTATTCGCTGTGGTCATTGCAGCTTTTGCAGGCATGTTAAAACTAATTCACTAGCAAACATGCATCAAAAATTTTATCAAGATTTTTGCAAACTGTAGTTCGGATTGATTATACATCTTGTGACTTGCACCTGTTCAGCCTTGTGTGGACAAACCTCCCTCCACTTAAATTACATACATCTGAACATTTGAGTGCCATTAGAAATATTTTGAATGCCTTGTACAATCACTCGACACAACATCAGCTAATTTCAAATTTACTACTGATAGAATTATGGGAAATAGGAACATGAAAGCAGGTTGGCACAACATCCTTAATCCATATACGTTCTTTTACCAAACTTTGTTTCACCAGGTCTAAATGAACTAAAAATCTTCTGTTCGTCCGATTAATATGGGTATACAAGGAAATTAGAATGTACTTAATGTGGTAAGTATATTCCAATTAATCTCAACACCATATGTATAGATCAGGATGAAACTTAATGTACTGTTTCATCTTCTAAACATTTGGAATTCTTTTGGGGAATGAATGGACCATATTTACATTAAGCTGCATGATTATAATTTAGTATTTGTGCACTCAAGGCGTTTTAACAAAACCAAAGAATTCGCTAGTAGAAATGTGCCTAAACTTCTTAAAATTATGCTGCATATTGTAGTTCTGATTAGTGTAAAATGCATTTTTCTATTATGTTTAAAAATTCATAACTTTTACGGCATACTTGTGCATTTAGGAATTATTCCCATTTGTCCTGCACACTGTAATCAGCTTTGGTATTATATGGATAGACCGGGATAAAATACACTGATGTCCTTCAAGGATGCATCTGCAGTCATAACATATGGGTTGTCCTGCCTCAGGCAGCCCTTCTGTCGGCCGGATTCCAAAGTCTGGGTCTGGCCTCAGCTGATGTCGCACTTTCCCAGACGTCCTAGCTTCTGGGGTATAAAGGCATCAGCCGACGCCATTTTCCTCAGTCTTTCTAGCCGCGCAGTGCCCGAAGCAGAAGCTGTTCGCAAGTGCCGGTCAGTCAGACCCAGAGATTTCAGCTACCGAATACTTCGAAAAAAGCTAAGTACCCCATTGGGGACTCTTTCTTGCCTCAGCCGATGTCAAAGTAAATAATTGTTTAACTTGTGGGAAACAAATACCTCATAAGGATTTCCATTCTTACTGCCTTCCCTGCTTGGGCCCAGACCACGACGTATCAGCTTGTTTAGCCTGTGCCTCCTTCAACCAACGGTCGGAGTTTGCAGAAGAATTTTTTGGATCCGCTTTTGCATACAAAAAGCCAGAGACTCCGACTACGCATTTGGCCAAAAACGCAGGGAAAAGGACAGACACTCGCGGCCCGCAGTTTCGGCTGAAACCACGGCTAGGCCTACCGCGAGTGTCTCGGTTTCGGCTGAAACAGAGCCCTCGGTTCTTCCTACGCCAGAAACCTTACCTCCGACAACCGAGGCCAGAGAGGCCCCGGCCGAGTCGGCTTCAGAAATCCCTACCAAAGCTAGCACTCAAGATTTGTCCGACACCATTCCATTGGACATATCTACACCTGCACGTGGGGCAGCTAGGCCCCCAGCTTCTGTGTCTATTAAGGCCTTCTCCAGGGCTAAAGCTGCCAAACTTTCAAAAGCTTTACCTGCCAAATCTATTTCTCAGAGGCCTTCCTCAAGTTCTCAGATTCTCAGTCTTGCTGAGGACCTGATACCCTTGATTAGGGGTTCGCAACCTCACCCAGACAGGGCCTCCCAACCACCACCAGACAAAAAGCCTAGAAGTGAACCCTCTGAACCTGTCTCCTCTGATTACTCCACGGATGGATCGGATTTGTCAGACCATCAAGAAGGGGCCTATTCTCCTTACGAGGATTCAGATGCTGAAGATTCTATCCCTTCTGCCTCCCCTCCTGAAGAATTTTCCTTTGGGGAGACCTTGCACACTATGAGGGAACACTTTCAATGGCAGGGTCAGGATTTTTCTGATTCTAGAAAAAGGCTAAGGACTTTTTTACATTTGCCCCAGCATAGACCCTTAGCCATACCACCAGTGCTAACTAATTGATGATGTGTATAATGAGGTTAGTTCTGCACCTGATTCTCTTCCTCCGGCCCCTGCCAAACCTGACAGATATTACAGGGTCCCGGATTCTCACTTCCACCTGTATAAAAAGCCCATGCTGCAGATCCAGAAACTATCTCACAGGGCCCAAAAGGTGTTGCAGCTGCCACTGCCAAAAATCTCCTACCCTCTGACAGTCTAGAGCATTAGAGAGATGGGGTAAAAAGGTTTATACATCTGCTACTCTTTCTGCCAGGGCTTTAAACTGTCAATTCCATATGATACAGTACCAATCAGCTGAAGAAGAAGCTTTCTTCTCCTGAACCTTTAGACCGTAAATCCCTGCATGATTTGGTACACAACTCTCAGCAGGTCAGTAATCATTTCTTAAAATGTGGCTATGATGCACTGGAGGCTTCATTTAGATCAGCTATGACTGGGGCAGTAATTCGTAGGCATGCCTGGCTAAAAGAGCAATCCCTGCCAGACCATGTCAAGGCTAAGCTCCTAGATGCTCCAATGGAGAAAGTTTATTTGGCTCCCCTGCACAGGAGATTCTAAAGAAGGTGGAAGAAAAAGCTAAATCTGTGCAAACAGTAAAGGAATTCCTACAGGTCCAACCTCCGAGGTTCAGCAGAAACTGGCCTTCCAAGAATTGGTCCTTTCCAGACACCTCCAGAGCACAGAGTCAGGAATAGATGCCCTCGAGGCAGAAATCAATCAAAAGGTGCCTATAGGGGCAGTCAGTGGCAGACTGCCAACCAGAGGAGCACTGCCGCAGCTGCAACTACAACCACTAGCACAGGACAGACACAATGACTTGACTCTGATACCGCCTACCAGGGAACAACTGGAAGCTCCCCTGGGCGGAAAGCTGGCTTTATTCTCAAAAAACTGACATTGCATTACAAAGGACACATGGACATTGCAAACAATAGACAAAGGATACAGGTTTCACTTCCACACTTTACCAAAAAGGAGTGGAATGCCAAACCTACCACCAAATCAGAAGCCAGAGGCTTTCAGACAAATCAAAAATTTACTTCAGATGAAAGCGATAGAAAGGGTACGATCTCTGGAACAAGGCCAAGGATTTTACTCCAGACTATTCCTTGTACCAAGAAAAGAAAACCAATGGAGGCCTATTCTCGACTTCTCCGCACTGAACACATCTCATTGTACCAAAATTCAAAATGCTGACCCTACAGCAGCTTCTTCCCATGTTGGGCAAGGAGTCTTGGCTGGTGACTAGATCTCAAGGAGGCATACCTGCACGTCCCTATCCGACCAGATTGCAGAAGACACCTCAGATTTCTTGCAGGATCAGAGCATTATCAATTCTCAGCATTGCCCTTTGGCTTATCTACTGTGCCCAGAGTATTCACGAAATGCCTGGCATCAGTAATTGCACATTGCAGACTTCAGGGAATTCAAATCTACCCATACCTGGACGACTGCCTAATACAAGCGGACAACAAGACAAAACTGATAAAGGATTTGGCCTATGTCATACACCTGCTACAGGCCTTGGGATACACAGTCAACATCCAAAAGTCAAGACTAGTGCCATCCCAAAGGATAACCTTTTTGGGTGCAGATCTGGACACAATAACTCAGATGGCTTTTCTCACAGAAGAAAAGCAAAAACTTCCAGATTTCATGACTTTGACAAGACAAACTCAGCTTACTGCAAGGAAAGTCCTGCAGGCCCTGGGTTTCATGGCATCCTGCATAATCTTGATCCCACATGCCAGGCTGCATACGAGAAAACTACAATGGTACCCAAGGAATGTATGGTCTCAACACAGTCTAGAAACCATGATTCCAATCATTCCATGCCTTCAAAAGGAATTCCTGTGGTGGGCTCAGGCCTGCAGTCCAACAGAGGGTTGCCTTTCACGAAACCAAAACAAAGGCAGACCATCACCACGGACGCCTCAGACCTAGGATGGGGAGCACACATGGAGGACAAATGCATCCAAGGCCTATGGTCTCAAGGACAGTTAAACTTGCACATAAACCAAAAAGAGATGTTGGCAGTGAAGCATGCAATCGAGACATTCAACCCATTCCTCCAGCAAGGACATCTGCTGATAAGGACGGACAACACCACGGTCATGTGGTACATAAACAGGGAGGCACGCATTCCTACCCTCTATGCCGGATGGCAATGGATCTGTGGAACCTAGGCCTGAACCTCAATATCCAGCTGCAGGCCATATTTGTACCAGGAAGAGAGAATTCACTAGCAGACAGCTTAAGCAGGACTACCACGGATGCTCACGAATGGATGCTGCATTCAGACATCTTCCAACTCATAACAAAGAAATGGGGATTGCCAGAGATAAACCTGTTCGCCTCCCCTCTCAACCACCAACTGAAGAAATTCTGCTCAAGGACATACCACCCACAAGCCTGGAGGGTGGACTTTCTTTCAGCTGGAATGCCCTGACAGTGTATGCATTCCCACCTCTCCCATTGATGTACAAGGTTCTTCTGAAGATCAGGGAGGAACAGCCAAAGGTGATACTAATAGCTCCGGACTGACCAAGACAACACTGGTATCCGCTACTGAAAAACATCTCAGGCGAACTCATGGCCTCTACCTCTATGGCCTCTTCTAACGCAGAACAATTTCAAGACCCTGCATCCAAGCTTGAAAACTCTGCAACTAACTGCCTGGAAAATTGCTTAAAACCAAACCAAGCTGTCTTATCTCAGAGGGTCAAGGACATTATCCTGGAGTCTCGCAGACCCTCCACAAGGAAAGCATACTCAGCTAAATGGAAGAGATTCCTCATTTGGAGCACATCAAAGGGCACAGATGTCACAGTGGCAAACCTAGCACACATCCTAGAGTACTTAGCAGAATTGTTCCACAATGGCCTGTCTTACTCTTCCATTAAGATTCATGCTTCAGCAATTTCAGCAGAATACAATATGGATCCTCCTCTCTTCTCTCACCCTCTACTCAGACAATTTCTGAGGGGGATCAAAAATGTTGAACCTCCAAGGAGACCCCCTCTACCTGCATGGGATCTCAATTTTGTGCTGGAAAAATTGACAGTACCTCCTTTTGAACCAGCAGCATCAGCAGACTTACAGTTTTTATCTTGGAAAACTGCTTTCCTTCTGGCAATCACTTCAGCAAGAAGAGTATCCGAGCTACAGCCATTAATGGCAATGCAGCCTTTCATTATTTTTCACCAGGATAGAGTGTCTGAGAACCAATCCAACTTTCATGCCAAAGGTGGTATCCAGGGTATCCTTGAACCAAGCCATTCATTTGCCTACATTCTTCCCTAACCCACAGAACAAAGGAGAGAAACTCTTGCACACCTTGGATATACACAGACAACTACGCTATCTGGACAGGACTAAAACTAGCAGAAAAACTGACCAACTTTTTGTAGCCTATGCAAATGGGGTGCAAGGAAAAGCAATTTCCAAGCAGACAATTTCAAAATGGATAGGAAATTGCATTCGCTTTTGCTACTCTTTTCATGGAAAGACAGCTCCTGAACATAGCAGGCCTCATTCCACAAGGGCCACAGCCACCAATACAGCTTTCCTTCGAGGGGTGGCTACCAAGGACATTTTAGAAGCTGCTACTTGGAGCTCTGTGCATACATTTGCCAAGCATTATAATCTACCTTTATACTCCAGATCCCGAGCAGGCTTTGCAACTGCAGTTTTACAGGGGATCTTAACTATACCATCCTTATCTTAGTACCTCCTCCCCCAGTTTGGCTATGGTATTCTACCCATATGTTATGACTGCAGATGCATCCTTGAAGGACATAGTACAGTTTTGTACGTACCATAAATGTAGATGTCCGATAGGTAGGCATCTGCAGTCAGGATTACCCACCCTCCTTCCCCTCTGTGGTATTCCTAGGGTGCTTACCCCTCTATCAGCTAGCTGGGGGGGGATCTGTTATGGTGTATTTGTTTGTATATATGTATATATATTTTTTGCTACCGTTTGGAACATTCAACATTTATCCAAATTTAGCCTTCCTAGAGGGCACCTAGCATCTGGGGCAAGAAACACTGAGGAAAATGGCGTCGGCTGATGCCTTTATACCCCAGAAGCTATGACGTCGGGGAAAGTGCGACATCAGCCGAGGCCAGACCCAGACTGGAATCCGGCCGATCGAAGGGCTGCCTGAGGCAGGACAACCCATATCTTATGACTGCAGATGCATACCTATCGGACATCTACATTTATGGTAGGTACAAAACTGTACTTTTCTTAAACTGAATGTATGACTATTACGAATGTGATTATTCTTGAGGTGCAATCTTTGATTAGTGCACTACACTTAGTTCGTTAATAATGAAAGTCAGTACACTGAGGAAGGTGTTTAGCAAAATAGATGCATCTCATCAATAAATACCAATTCCATTTACACTCATTGCTTGTGCTAGCCATTTTTTGGTTCCAAGGCAGCCTGTAAAATTGGCTTGGCCTGTGGACCTAGATTCACAACAGAGTGAATTATGTGCCTCAGGAGAAATATCTGTAGGGAGAGGTGCAGCTTCCCCTTTGGGCCTACGTTTTCTGGCCTTCTGCTTAGTAGGTGCGGTCATTGGTTTCAAGGAACTCTCCAAGCTTTTAGCCAAGTTTCAGATGGCTTACCAAGTAAATAGGGTATGAAAGACTAGGTTTTGAGGCAAACGATTGACAAATTGAATTTTTTGGTCATGGTGGTGCCCAAGACAAGACACTGGGAGGGGCTGCCCTTGTATGAGATCTGCCTTCCACACACTTCCATTTCTTAGATTACATTAACCCTCAACCAACAGAACACAGTAGCAGAAGACAACAGGTTCCCAACTGGGCACTTTTTAATGAAGACAATATTCCTGCAGCAGAGAAATGTCCAGGACTAGTGATCCAATTGAGGGCAAAGTTCTTAGAGGACGGTGTGCACACACCATTTTTATTGCCTACATCTGATAGCCCACCTCACGGTAGTAAAAGTCTTCATTAAAACTGACAGATGTCAGGTCACCTTGGTAGGCAACTACCTCATGTAAATACTACAACAGATGAATAGGACATCATGCACATCAAGAAAAAAGTTCAGAAAAGAAACAACCTTCTGGTAGGAGGGCAACAAAACAGAGGCAAGAATTATAACAGTGGGGTGAGGAGGAAGGGACAGATGGACTGAATATGGCAAGTGAATAGAAAGACATCTACTGTTATGGGAAATTTTATACACAACTGTACTATATCCATCCATCTCACTGCTGCAGTATTCTTTACTGGAGACAGTACAAGATCCAAGTCAGAGAATAAAGACATAGAAGTGCCCTCTACAAATCCATGCAAAATAGCCCAAGCAAAACCTGCCCTGGCAATATCCAACTTATGCTCAATAAAAATATGAACAGTTAAGTAGCAGCCTCAAGAATGGAATGCCTGCCCAAACCACTGAATAAGGCACCAGAAGAGTAACAACCCTAACAGAATGTGCCATTAAAGCCAGACAGAATCTTGCTATGAAAAAAGGAAATGGCCTTAAATCCAGGAAATAGTTTACTTAGAAATAACCAAACCCAAAGTCCTGGAATAAAAAAAAAGTTGCTCAGAGTTGAACATGCACCCAGTGGGGCAATTTGTGGCGACTGCCCCAACCAGATGAAAACTGGGAGAGAACCAGTCCCATCTAGGCCAGAAGAGTTACCAACCAAATTTTGAGACATTCTGGCTTGATCTTGTGGAGAAGTTTTGTCAGCAGAGGAAGAAAGGCGCAAGCATTCCTCTTCCAAGAAGAGACATCCACTTTCCAAGTCAGAGAACTTGGCACTATCAAACAGAAGAGGAAGCAGTTTGTTCAGAGGGGAAAAAATCTACCACAGTAATAACCCACCAATGGACCATCCATTCATGAGCCTGTATTCTGAACCTGCTCAAAGTCTGCCACTAGATTGTGCTCTGAAGGCATGTAAACTGCCTGAAGAGTCACCAACTGATAGCCAGATGCCACGCCTGAAGAGCTAGTCTGCAAAGCAGGTAAGACCTTGTAACCCCCCACCCCACTTGTTCATGTACTACATGGTTGTACTGTCCATGAAGATTTTTTTAGGGGGCCATGGAGAACCGCCTGTACAGCCAGAAGCTGAGCCCTTACACCTCTTATGTCAATATGGTCTAGCCTGTGATGAGGCCCGAAAACCTGAACTTTGAGGGCCACAAGTAGTCAATCTGTCAATGGTTCTTGGGCAGGCACTGAAGCTTGAAAAGGCAGTCTGGATTGAGAAATTTGTTTGATCCACCAGTGGAGCTAGAGTTTGAGACAATGAAGCAAAGAAACTGGGAATTTCAAGGGGGGGGGGGGGTCGACAAACCTGAAGCCACACCAATTTCAGGTACCAATATAGCTTCTTCATATGGAGCCTGGCAAGAGGAAGCATAGGGGCTATAAAACAATTAGAACCCTAAAGAAATTCAGCACTCATGATAGGAAGACAGTGGAAAAAGGTTTTCAAAGACAACACCTTGGGAGCAGGATAAAAAGCTAACACGGGAATAGTCCGGATCCAACAGAAAAATGACCTTAGGAGAGCAGGAGAACTGACTAGGACTGATGGTGAACCCCAGACTATGCAAGAGTGGTGAAATACAGATCTTTAAGGAGACTGCTGGAGGAAACCACCTTAAGTCATCCAAAAAGGGCAGCATCTGTACCCTCTGAAGCCTGCAAAAAGAAATGACAGGAGTGAGACATTTGGTGAAAACCCTTGGGGCAGTAGAAAGAACCAAGGGCAGTGCGAAGAACAAAAAATCCTGGACAGAGGACGAATGGGAATATGAAGACTGGCATCTTTGAGATTGAGAACACCCAAGATGGCCTGAGGAATGAGAAACAATCCTCAAAAAAGGGACCTTGAGGAATGTGTTTAGTGAAAGGAAGTAGTCGCCAACTCCCCTCATTCTGGGGAAGCACAAAAGTCCTAGAGTAAAAAATCCTTCCTAATTGGGTGGAAAAGGCTGCATGGTGCCTTTGTCCAAACCCTCTGGGGAATGAGAAAGCTGGTCTGGAGACCAGAGTCTCTGGGGGAGGGGAGAAACTTCCATACCATGAAATATCCCTGATGAATGGTATCACCCAATAATCTCAGGTTATTTGTTGCCAATGTGGGAGGAACAGAAGTGGAAGACAAAGTAGCTGGCAGAAAGACCAATGTCAGACAGGTTTGCCCTGAAAAGGTCCGAGACAAAGCAGTCTGAATAGACTTAGAAGAAATGCACCTAGATCCCTTCCTACCTTTGAGGCGGATTAGACTGCCTACAAAGGCATACTTAGAAGGGTCCCCTGAAATTTAGGAATAAGAGAAAAAGCTAGAGTTCCTGTACTGCCTTACCCTTATCCTGGTGATACTACTACTGCAGTCTACAGTAGCATTCAAATGCTTGACTTTAATAATCAGGCATGGAAATTGCATTTAATGGAGACATGACTAACCTGGGAAGTTGACTCCAGCAGGGAAATAACTGAAGCTTTCCCCTCAGAATCAGGAAGATCAGACTTTAGTAGCCAAGACAGGACAGCCAAGAAATACCTGGTCATATGGGTTTGATAACCCAAAAGGGCAAGGCAGCAGCAGTGTACACTTAATCAAATATTTCCATAGCTGTACTGCCCTTACCTAAAGGAAGGAGCTTACAGGAAGGCAAAAGGTTAGTCTCACCTGTAGAGCACCACAAAGATCAGCAGGAAGACCATTAAAACTGCAGTCCTTAGGCACCCTGTAGAACCTATCAGATTTAAGGGTAAGGTC
>NC_056734.1:563666742-563696742 GCF_019279795.1 Protopterus annectens
GATAGGCCTTTGTCCAGCATCGGAGTTAGGTATTGTAAAATCCGAGGAATGTTTGGTACAGCTGTGTCAATTCCTTGTGCCTGGTTCCAAGCACAGAATCTTTTCCATTTTTCAACATAAGATTTTCTGGTACTGGGTCTCCTGGCCTCCAAAATAACATCCATCACTGCTTTAGAGAGGTGTGCTTTGAAAGGTTGCATTATCCACCATGCTGCCAGATTTAGCGTCCTAAGCTGGCTGTGCAGAATCTGATTGTTTCGCTGGGTCAGTAAGTGAGGAATTGAGGCAATGTCCAGGCTGGGCCTTGAGACCAGCTTTTCAGGATTGAGTACCAGTGCTGGCATGGCCAGTCTGAGGCAATCGGAATCATTCTTGTCTGACCTTTGGGAGTACCTTGGGGAGGAAAGGCAGAGGAGGCAAGGCATATACGGTTACACTTTTCCAGCTGAATGACAGAGTATCCACTTTCCATGCTTGCTTGTGATAAGTCCTTGTGCAGAATTTCTGTAGTTGGCAGTTGTGAGAGGAGGCAAACAGATCTTTGTCTGGGCATCCCCATTCCTTTATCATGCTGAAAACTTGTGGATCCAGTTTCTTCTCGTGGGGATCCGTAAGGTTTCTGCTTAGTTTGTCTGCCAGAGTATTGTTCTTTCCTGGCATGAATTGTGCTTGCAGGTGTACTTGATAAGTCAATGCGGTGTTCCACAAAGTCATGGCTTCTCTGCATAGGGGGTAGGAATGTGCGCCCCCCTGCTTGTTTATGTACCACATGACTGTAGTTTTGTCCGTCCTCATCAGTAGTTGTCCTGGA
Organism: Protopterus annectens; assembly: GCF_019279795.1. Taxonomy (NCBI): domain Eukaryota; kingdom Metazoa; phylum Chordata; order Ceratodontiformes; family Protopteridae; genus Protopterus; species Protopterus annectens. The sequence continues at coordinate 563,667,554 of NC_056734.1, forward strand.
TGGAGTAGATCCTTGAAAGCTGTCAGGGCATTCTGAACAGCTAGCATCTCTTTTTGATTGATATGTAGATGCATTTGGCTTGTGGACCATGTGCCCTGAATACATTTTCCTGCCATGTGTGCTCCCCAGGCATAATCTGATGCATCTGTTACTGACTGCCTGGCTGTGAGTAGAGTGAATGGCTGTCCCTTGAGGTGACTGGCATGAGCCCACCATCGAAACTCCTGTTGCAGGCAAGGAATGAGGGTAATTAATGCTTCCAGGCTTTGGACAATGTTGAGTCCACACACTTTTTAGGTACCATTGAAGTTTCCTCATGCAGTCCTGCATATGGAATTAGCAGAATGCAGGATGCCATGAAGCCCAAGGTCTGCAGAATTTTTCTTGCAGATAACTGGGTCTTTGTTGCCAACATTGTGAAGTAAGAAGTTGGTTGCCTTAGTCTGGTGTGAGATAAGCCATCTGGGCAGTTGTATTTAAGCTTACACTCAGGATTATTATCTCGAGGGGGTACTAGTTTTGATTTCTTTTCATTTACTGTGTACCCTAGGCAAATTAATCGTTTTACGAACGCCAAATGCTTTAGTAGAGTGTCCTTGTTCTCTGCTTGTATAAGGCAGTCGTCCAAGTTAGGATAAATTTGAATTCCTCTGTCTGGAAAATGCAATCACTGGTGCCAGGCATTTTGTGAAGACCCTGGGCGCAGTAGATAAGCCAAAGGGCAGTGCAGAGAATTGATAGTGCATTGAGCCAGCTATGAATCTAAGGTATCTTCTGCAAGATTGTCTGATTGGTATATGCAGATATGCCTCTTGGGTCCAAAGTTACAAGCCAAGCCTTCTTGCCCAGCATGGGCAGAAGCTGCTGCAGAGTTAACATTTTGAAACGTTTAGAAAAGACAGGTCCAGTATTGGTCTCTAGGCTTTGTCCTTTCTGGGAACCAAGAAAAGTCTTGAGTAAAATCATTGTCCCTGCTCATGCTGTGGTACTTGCTAAATGGCCCTCATTTGCATAAGGGACAAAACTTGTTTTTGTGCCTCTGCCCATTGATTGTGTGGCAGGTTTGGCATACCTTTTGCCTTTGGCAGGGTGTGAAAGTGAAACCTGTAACCCTGGGACATTACATTCAATACCCATTTGTCCTGGGTGATCATGTGCCAATTTTGATAGAAAAGTGCTAGTTTTCCCCCTAAGGGGGCTGCAAGAAGATAAGGGCTGGCAGAGGCAAGTCATTGGGACTGTTTCCTGTATGGCTGTGCTTTGTCTTCTCCACTTTTGGAGGTAGAAGCACCCCACTGTTTAGGCCTGTATGAGCCCTGGGGCTGGGATCTGCCTCTGGGACGTCTGTATCTGCCTCTTTGTGGCCTGTCCGACACTGGAAATGACCAATTCTTTCTAGGCCAGTTCCTGCTAAATTTTGGTGGCTGAACCTGTAAGAAATCCTTTACTGTTTGCATAGATTTCGCTTTGTCCTCCATTTTCTTCAAAACCTCTGCTTTAACACCAAATAAAGCATCATGCTGTAATGGAGCATCTAATAGTTTTGCTTTAACATGATCAGGCAGATTTTGTTCCTTTAACCAAGCATGCCTCCTAATGACAGAACCCGTAACTGCAACCCTACAGGCGGCCTCCAGAGAATCAAAACCTCACTGCAATGTATGCTTTCCCACTTGTTCAGTTGCATGCAATAAATCCTGTATTTCCTTATTTTCTGTACAATCAGAATTAGTCAACATTTTCGGTTTTAATTGTGGCATTAAGTATTGCTGATATTTAATCATATGAAATTGACGATTTAAAGCCCTCACAGCCAAAGTACAGAAGTGTAATTTTTTCCCCCGTCTAGTGCCCTTGAATCCCTGTCAGACGTGACAGGGTTTTTTGCAGTAGCGGCCTTAAACCCCTTGGGCCCCTGAGAAATAGTTTCAGAGTCAGCAGCAGGGTTTTTAAAAGAAATTTATGTGAATCAGGAACCCTGTAGTATCTGTCTGGTTTAATAGGAGCTGGAGGTAAGGAGTCTGGAGAAAGGCCGGACTCTGAAAATGCATCTACAATGTCTAGCACAGGGGGAATAGCAAGAGGCCTGTGCTGAGCAAGTAAAAGAAAATCTCTAAGCTTTTTCTCTGATTCTGAGTAATCTTGGCTCTCCCAGTGGAAGTGCTCCCTCATGGTATGCAGGGTTTCCCCAAAAGAATCCTCAGGAAGAGAGGCTGAAGGAAAGGAGTCTTCAACATCAGAATCCTCATAGGGAGGGAGAGAGTATTCCTGTACAGAAGAGGAGTCAGAGGAAATAAAAATCTGATCTGAAAAGTAATAGTCGGTCTCTTACCTAGGCCTCTTGTCAGGAGGGGGATGGGAACCCCTGATCAAGGTAATAAGGTCTTCGGCCATTTTGATGATCTGTTTCTTGGGCATGGAAGTCTATCCTGGAGAATGCTGTACTTGTTTCTTTGTCTTTAAAGCTGCTGTAATGCTTGCTTTTGAAGCTGAACTAGGCTTTACATATAGCTGTGTAGGTCTGAAAACATCCTCAGAAGCAGATGCCTGCTCAGTAGCTCCGGACCCATCTGAGGTAATGAATTCCGAGTGCCCAATATCTTGAGTATCCAGAGGCCTAGCTGGATCCACGTGGGAGTAGTCAGCAGCCTGTGGCTGAGGTAGCGGGTGTCAGGGGCTGCAAAAGCACCTCACAGAACCGGCGACTGGCTTAGCAGGTGGTTTTGGATCTCTGATGCCTGACATCCTCTTTCCTTGCATTTTTTTTTTTTTTTTTTTTTTTTTTTTAGAAACTATGGTCGCCGACTGTTCCGACGGCATTATGTAATTGAATTTTCGGCCAAAGTAATAAGCAAAATCAAACAGACGCTTAATAGTGCGTTTGTTGAATCTAGCACAAAACCGACAGCTAGCAATGTTATGATCAGGGCCTAGGCAAGGAATACAGTAAGAATGATAATCCGTATGAGGAATTTGCTTCCCACAAGAAATACAATTGTTAACGTTTTCTGACATCGGTCTGGAGCAAGAAAAAAGTTTTCCCAACGGGGTACTTAGCTTTAATGAAGACACTGGATCTGAAATTAGTCTGAAAATCTCAGGAGTCTGCCAACCGGCACTTGCGATCTGCTTTTGCTTCGGGCACCACGCGGCAAGAAAGACTGAAGAAAATGGCATCTGCTGCATCTTTTATACCCCTGGTGCACTGACGTCACGGAAAAGACGACAGCAACCGACGCTGGACCTAGACTTTGGAATTCAGGCCGACTGCGGCTAGCCTGCCAGCAGGATTACCCAAGAGTAATGACTGCAACAGTGGAACACGATGAACATCTGAGTTTAAGGCCCTTATAGCCAAGGTAGCAGATGTGTAAACCTTTTTCTCTCCCCATCTATCCAGTGCCCTAGAATCCCTGTCAGAGGGTATAAGGTCTTTTGCAGCAGAAGCCTTAACTCCTTTGGGACCCTGTAAAATAGTTTGTGTCAGCAGCAAGGTTTTTAAAAAGGAATTTATGAGAGTCAGGAACCCTGTAATATCTGTCAGGTTAAACAGGAGCTGGAGGTAAGGAGTCAGGGGTCAGACTAGACTCTGAAAACACATCTACAATGTTTAACAGGTGGAATGGCTAGAGGCCTGTGCTGAGATAGTAAAAGGAAATCCCTGAGCCTCTTTAGATTCTGAAAAATCTTGGCTCTCCCAGTGGAAATGCTCCTTCATGGTATGCAAGGTTTCCACAAAAGAATAGTCCTCTGGAGGAGAAGCTGAAGGTAGACTCTTCAGCATCAGAATCCTCATGAAGGGAAGAGAATATTCCTGATCAGAAGAGTAATCAGAAGAAATAGAAACCTGATCTGAAGATTCAGTCTCTTGCCTAGGCCTGTTATCAGGAGGGGGATGGGAACCCCTGATCAAGGTAAATCAAGTCTTCGGTCATTTTGAGCATCTGTTTTTTGGGCAGAGAGGCCTGTCCACGTGGCTTGAGTTTGTTTCCTTGCTTTAGAAGGTGCTTTAGTCTTTGAAGCTGAAATCAGCTTAATGTAAAAGATGTTTAGGTCTGAATACACCCTCAGAAGCCTGTGCCTGCTCAGCAGCTCCGGACCCATCTGAGGGAATAGTGTCAGAGGCTCCAATACCTTGAGTTTCCAGCAGCATAGCAGACTCCACGTGGGAGTCGGTAGCAGCAGACTCTAAAGTAGCAGGTGTCAGGGGCTGCGAAAGCGCCTCACTGAGAACCGGTGACTGGCTTAGAAGCTTCGTTATCGGTTTTGGACCTCTGTCTCCTTTTCTTTGCATTTTTTGTTAACTCCAGTAGTCAGATGGCTATCAGACATTTCTGGTCAATTAAACCGGCGTCCAAAATAGTTTAAAGCAAAATCATACGAACGCTTAGTGCGCTGGTTAAATCTAGCACAAAACAGACAACCAGAAACTTTGTGATCAAGGGCCTAGGCAAGGAATGCAATAAGAATGAAAGTCTTTATGAGGTATTCGCTTTCCACAAGAAATACAATTAGTAACTTTTTCTGACATCGGTCTGGAGCAAGAAAACAAGTTTCCACAACAGGGTACTTAGTTTCAGACGCGAAGTCTTCAATAAAGCGAACAAAAATCTCAGGAGTCGGCAGACCGGCACTTGCAAACTGCTTCTGCTTCGGGCACCACTCAAGAAAGACTGAAGAAAATGGCGTCTGCTGCTTCTTATACCCCTGACGACCGGATGTCAGGAAGGGGTGACAGCGGCCGATAGAACCCAAAACTTTGGAATTCAGGCCGACTGAGGGCAACCTGCCAGGATTACCCAAATGAAATGACTGCAACAGTGAAACACAAAGAACATCCAGTATAAGCGTTCACCTGAAGCTAGCCAGCAAGGAAAGGAACAGGAAACTGTGGAAACTCTGAAGCAGTCAATGTTGAGCAATATGCCAGTGAGAGGCCATATGACAGAGCAACGGATGGCACAGGATGAAACTGAAGAGAAGATGCCATAGAACTTTCTACAGAATGCCTGCAGGAAATGGAAAAAGTACAGTTTTGTACCTACCATAAATGTAGATGTTCGAAGATCCACATTGCTGCAGTCCTTACATATGGGTAGTCCGCTGTCCTCGGTCGGCCCGAATACCAAAGTATAAGGCTGACGTCGGTCAGGGCGCTCAGAACTGACATCAGAACGTCAGGGTACAAAAGCGCATGACCGACGTCATATCCTCAGTCTTTTCTTGCCCCAGATGTCAGAAGGCCCTAAAAAGAAAGGCCAAAACCAAAAGACAGCAAAAAACCAACCAACCACCCCTGCACTAATCCTATTTACAATATTTACAATATTTACAATATTTACAACCCAAACCACACAACCGCCTCTAACTACAGAGGGGAAGGAGGGTAAATTGGACTGCAGCAATGTAGATCTTCGAACATCTACATTTATGGTAGGTACAAAACTGTACTATGTTCTTCATCTCACATTGCTGCAGTCCTTACATATGGGTAGAATCCCAAAGCAGAGGTAAGGGAGGATGGCAAAACTATAAAGCAGTAGGCGCTGCCAAAATGCCCTGTAAAATTGCAGTGGCAAAACCAGCCCTAGATTTAGAGTAAAGTGGAAGGTGGTAATGCTTAGAGAAAGTATGCACTGAACTCCAAGTAGCTGCCTCCAAAATATCTTTAGTTGCCACCCCCCTTAAAAAAGCTGTAGAAGTGGCAGTAGCCCTAGTGGAATGAGGCCTAATCCCAGCTGGAATCTCCTTACCATGATGGGAATAACAGAAAGCAATACAAAAACCAATCCACTTAGAAATAGTTTGCTTTGAAACAGGCTTGCCCTGAGAACCCAAAGCAAATGAAACAAATAACTGCTGAGACTGCCTGAACCCTTTAGTTCTGCTCAAATAATATCGCAACTGCCTGTGTATATCCAAAGTGTGCAAAATCTTTTCCCCTTTATTTTGGGGGTTTGCATAAAAAGTAGGCACATGAATAGTCTGGTTTAAAGCCACACTAGAAACCACTTTAGGCATAAAGGAAGGATTAGTACGCAAAGATACCCTATCCTTATGGAAAATTAAGAAAGGCTCAACCGCCATAAGGGCCTGTAATTCAGAAACCCTTCTCGCAGAGGTAATGGCCAACAAAAAAGCAGTCTTCCATGATAAATATTTCAACTCAGAAGTAGCTGCAGGCTCAAAAGGTTGTAGAGTGAGTTTCTCCAACACAAAATTGAGATCCCAAGCAGGAGTAGGAGCTCTACGTGAGGGTCTTATATTCTTTGCCCCTCTAAGGAATTGCTTAAACAAAGGATGAGAAAACAATGGTGGGTCACAGTCATAGTGAGCAGAAATTGCTGCAGCATGAACCTTAATAGAGGAGAAGGGCAAACCTTTGCCCAGTAACTCAGTAAGATATTGAAGAGCCACACTTAAATTAGGCTTAGAAACATCAAATTCCTTTGCTGTACTCCAAAATAAAAACCTCCTCCATTTATCTGCGTACACTTTCCTTGTACTAGGCCTTCTGGCCTCCAAAATAACATTCAAAACTTGCTGTGGAAGCTGAGACCCTCCAGGGTTTAAAACAGAATATGCCAGGCTGTTAGATGTAGAGAGTGAAGTTTGACACTGAGTAAATGGCTGTTCTCCTGAGACAGCAGGTGTGGAATCGAAGGCAAAGGCCATGGAGGCTCCTGTACCAGACTTCTCAGTAATGGGTACCAGTGCTGTCGAGGCCAATCCGGAGCTATTAAAATCATCTTTGGCTTGTCCTGTCTGACCTTCAGGAGTACCTTTGGGAGGAGAGGCAGAGGTGGAAAGGCATACACATGAAGATTGCTCCAATTGAATGAGAGAGCATCCACTTTCCAAGCTGTGGGATGAAACCTTTTTGTGCAAAACTTTGGCAGCTGGTAGTTTAGTGGAGAAGCGAACAGATCTATGTCTGGAGTTCCCCATAACACTGTCAATTTCTGAAATACATGAGGATCCAATTTCCACTCGTGGGGATCCATAATTTGTCTGCTCAACAAATCGGCTAAGGAGTTCTGTGCTCCCGGCAGAAACCTTGCCTGAAGATTTAGCTGTAAACTGAGAGCAGTCTCCCACAAAATCATTGCTTGTCTGCATAGAGGATAAGAATGCGTTCCCCCTTGCTTTTGATGCACCACATGACAGTTGTGTTGTCTGTTAGAACCAACACCTACCCTGGAAGAAGTAAATCCTTGAAAGCTATTAATGCAAATTGGACTGCTAACATCTCCTTCAAGTTGATATGTAGATGTTGAAGTCTGGCAGGCCACGTGTCTTGTACCCACTTTCCATTTAGATGAGCTCCCCAAGCTTTGTCTGAGGCATCTGTCGTTAGAATCTGACTCGCCTCTGGCCGGGTCACAGAGAGTCCCTTGTTTAGGTGACATTCCTGAGCCCACCACAAAAATTCCATTTGAATGCAAGGTATTATCTGAATGACAGTGTCCATATCTTGGCAGTGCTGTCTCCATACATTTTTGAGATACCATTGTAGCTTCCTCATATGCAGTTTGGCATTGGGAAGTACCAGAATACAAGATGCCATGAACCCCAAGGCTTGAAGGACTGTCCTTGCAGTCAGCCTGGACTGATGAGACAATTGATGGAAGTAAAGAGAAAGATTCTTTTGTTTGTCCGGGGTCAAAAAGGTCATCTGGGATGCTGTATTCAGTCTCACACCCAGAAAGCACATGTCCTGAGAGGGTACTAGACTGGACTTTATTTCGTTCACAGAATACCCCAGGCATCTTAGCACTGCTATCACATACTGTAAATGAAGAAGTTCGTCCTTTCCTTGGGCCAGAATCAGGCAATCGTCCAAATAAGGATAGATCTGTATTCCTCTTAGCCTGAAAAAAGCTATCACTGGAGCCAGAACCTTCGTGAATACTCTGGGTGCAGTAGATAAGCCAAAGGGCAATGCAGAGAACTGATGAGAAGTCCCAGCCCGAAAACGCAGATACTTTCTGCAACTGAGCCTGATAGGAACATGAAGGTAAGCCTCCTTGAGATCCAGAGTCACCATCCAGTAATCTTTGCCCAGCAGCGGTAAAAGCTGTTGTAACGTCAACATTTTGAACTTGGGAATGTCCAGATATGTGTTGAGAATAGATAAATCCAAGATTGGTCTCCACGTGTTCCCTTTTTTTGGTACTAGGAACAGGCGAGAATAAAATCCTAGGCCCACTTCTGGCAGAGGGACCGGTTGTATGGCCCCTATTTGAAGTAGCAGAGAAATTTGTTTGTGAGCCTCTAGTCTTTGCTGAGGAGGAACGTCCGGCATGCCTTTGAAAGGAGGCAAGGTATGGAAATAAAACTTGTAACCTCGGTGTATGATATCCAATACCCATTTGTCTTGGGTAATCAAATTCCAATTTTCCTTGAAGAGTGCCAACCTTCCTCCCAAAGGTGCTGCCAGGCAAGAAGGGTCTGGCAGCTGAAAACGTAGGTCATTGGGCCTGTTTACGAAAGGACTGGCCCCTGCCCTCACCCGAAGATTGTGCAGGAGAACTCCCTGTTCTAGGTCTGAAAGAACTCTGAGCTCTGCCCCTACCACGTCTAGATCTACCCCTAGACTGAGAATCATAAGAAGGATACGTCCACCCCTTAGCAGGCCAATTCCTACTAAACTTTGGAGGCTGCACTTGCAAAAAATCTTTAACAGCCTGCATGGACTTAGCCTTCTCTTCCATTTTCTTCAAGACTGACTCCACAGGTGAACCAAACACATCAGACTGTAAAGGAGCATCCAAAATCCTTGTCTTAACATGGTCAGATAAATTCTGATCCCTCAGCCATGCGTGCCTGCGAAGAACTGAACCAGTGGCAGCCACTCTAGACGAGGCCTGTACAGCATCAAAACCACATTGTAAAGAATGCTTACCCACCTGCTCTGAAACATGCACCAAATCTTGTAATTCTTTACACTCAATGCCTTCCGCCAGAGCATCCACCTTAGACTTCAATTGAGAAAGAAGATAGTTTTGATATTTCAACATATGAAACTGGCAATTCAAAGCCCTCATAGCTAGGGTAGAAGATGTATAGACTTTCTTTCCCCATCTATCCAAAGCTCTGGCCTCTTTATCTGGAGGAACCGGATTTTTTACAACAGAGGCCTTGACACCCTTAGGTCCCTGACCAACAGTTTCTGGGTCCGCCCTAGGACTCTTATAAAGATATTTATGAGCCTCAGGCACCCTGTAATACCTATCCGGTTTAACAGGAGCAGGAAGCAGAGAATCAGGATTAAGTGAAGCCTCTGCAAACACATCTTCCACAACATCCAGAACAGGAGGTATAGCCAAGGGCCTATGCTGGGGCAAAAGCAAAAATTCCCTAAGCCTTTTCCTGGAATCAGAGAAGTCCTGACCTTCCCACTTAAAATGTTCCCTCATGGAATGAAGAGTCTCTGAAAAAGAAAATCCTCTGGAGGAGAAGCAGGAGTCGTCGAATCATCTGCATCAGAATCAGAATAAGGAGAGTACTCCTGCAAGTCTTCAGCCGAAGACTCAGAAACATCCGAAGCCTGCTCAAAACTCCCCAACTCTGGCTCCACCCTAGGCCTCTTATCAGGAGGGGGCAAAGAACCTCTAATCAGAGTAATCAAATCTTCTGCCATTTTAAGCATGTGCTTCTTGGGCACAGACCCTGCTGCACTAGGAGTGACACCAACAGAAGCTAAACCTGGCCTGCCTCTGGGAGAAGCCTTGGAAACAGAAGGAGAGGGCCTAACCACCCTAGGAAGGGAGGGGAGAACAGTAACCTGGGAAGCCCCTTCAGCCTGACCTGCCTCCTGAGAGGCCACTTCCTGCAAAATCAAAGTCTCCCCCTGGGACTCCAGAGAAGCCTCCGTCGGAACCACCGGTTCCACGGACGCCTCTAAAGAACCGACATCCGGAACGGACTCTTCTTGCCTGGGCTTAACCGCTTTGTCTTTGCGCTTCTTCGAAGAAGCGGGCGCCGGAGAATCCGACGGCATATTATAATTGCACCGCTTCCCAAAGACCAGCCTAGCACAATCTAACCTTCGCTTAATAGTGCGCTTATTGAATCTAGCACAAAAGCGACACCCAACAACGTCGTGCTCAGGCCCCAAACAAGGAATACACAAAGAATGATAATCCCTATGCGGTATCTGTTTCCCCACAAGAAATACAGTTATTCACTTTTTCTGACATCCGGTAAAACACTGAGGCAAGAAAAAACCAAAATATTCCCCAACGGGGTACTTAGCCAACTTTGATTCGGTCTGAAACTCCGAACTCGAAAAATTTCAGAACGCCGAACGGCACTTGCAACGCTGCTTCTGCATCGGACCATGCGGCAAAAAAGACTGAGGATATGACGTCAGTCATGCGCTTTTGTACCCTGACGTTCTGATGTCAGTTCTGAGCGCCCTGACCGACGTCAGCCTTATACTTTGGTATTCGGGCCGACCGAGGACAGCGGACTACCCATATGTAAGGACTGCAGCAATGTGAGATGAAGAACATCAAGGGATGTGCCTCAGTTTGAAAGAAAATGAGCCAAGAATAGTTGCTTGATTTAAGACATGTATAGATATATTAAGATCAATGAGAGAAAGGCTGCCGAAGGTCAATAAAACCCAAAAAGTCAGAAGTATGATAAAATGAATGCAGTAATTAGGACTGTCCATAGAGATCCAGTTGTGTTGTCTGTTAGAATCAACACCTGCCCTGGAAGAAGTAACTCCTTGAAAGCCATTAATGCAAACTGGACTGCTAACATCTCCTTCATGTTGATATGTAGATGCTGTAGTCTGGCAGGCCACTTGTCTTGTATCCACTTTCCATTTAGATGAGCTCCTCAAGCAATGTCCGAGGCATCTGTCATTAAAATCTGACTCGCCTCTGGCCGGGTCACAGAGAGTCCCTTGTTTAGGTGACATTCCTGAGCCCACCACAAAAATTCTTTTTGAAGGCAAGGTATTATTTGAATGACAGTGTCCAAATCCTGGCAGTGCTGTGTCCATACATTTTTGAGATACCATTGTAGCTTCCTCATATGCAGTTTGGCATTGGGAAGCACCAGAATACAAGATGCCATGAACCCTAATGCTTGAAGGACTGTCCTTGCAGTCAGCACGGACTGATGAGATAGTTGATGGAAGTAAAGTGATAGACTCTTTTGTTTGTCCGGGGTTAAAAAGGCCATCTGGGCTGCTGTATTCAGTCTCACACCCAGAAAGCACATGTCTTGAGAGGGTACTAGACTGGACTTTATTTCGTTCACAGAATACCCTAGGCATCTTAGCACTGCTATAACATATTCCAGATGCTGTAGAAGGTCTTCCTTTTCTTGAGCCAGAATCAGGCAGTCGCCCAAGTAAGGATAGATTTGAATTCCTTTTAGCCTGAAGTAAGCTATCACTGGAGCCAGAACCTTTGTGAATACTCTGGGCAGTAGATAAGCCAAAGGGCAATGCAGAGAACTGATAATGAGAATTTCCAGCTCAAAACGCAGATACTTCCTGCAACTTAGTCTTATAGGCACATGAAGGTAAGCTTCCTTGAGATCTAAAGTTACCATCCAGTGATCTTTGCCCAGCAGAGGTAAAAGCTGTTGTAACGTCAACATCTTGAACTTGGGAATGTCCAGATAAGTGTTGAGGATAGATAAATCCAAAATTGGTCTCCACGTGTTCCCCTTCTTTGGTACTAGGAACAGGCAAGAATAAAATCCTAGGCCCCTTTCTGATACAGGGACTGGCTGAATGGCCCCTATTTGGAGTAACTGAGAAATTTGCTTGTGAGCCTCTTTCCTTTGTGGAGGAGGAACGTCTAGCATGCCTTTGAAAGGGGGCAATGTATGGAAATAAAACCTGTAACCGTGGTGAATGATATCCAACACCCATCTGTCTTGAGTAATTAAATCCCAATTTTCTGTGAAAAGAGACAGTCTTCCTCCCAAAGGAGCTGCCAGACGAGAATCTACTGGCAGCTGAAAAGGCAGGTCATTGGGTCTGTTTACGAAAGGACTGACCCCTGCCCTCACCAGAAGTCTGAGCAGGTGAACTCCCTGTTCTAGGCCTAAAAGAACCTTGAGCTCTGCCCCTACCACGTCTAGACCTACCCCTAGACTGGGAATCATAAGCAGGATATGTCCATCCCTTAGTAGGCCAATTTCTACTAAACTTGGTGGCTGCACCTGCAAAAATCTTTAACAGTTTGCATAGACTTAGCTTTGTCCTCCATTTTCTTTAAAACTGCTTCCACAGGCGAACCAAACACATCAGACTGTAAAGGAGCATCCAAAATCCTTGTCTTAACATGCTCAGCCAAATTCTGATCCCTCAACCAGGCATGCCTGCGAAGAACAGAACTAGTGGCAGCCACCCTCGAGGAGGCCTGTACAGCATCAAAACCACATTGCAAAGAATGCTTACCCACTTGTTCAGACACATGAACTAAATCCAGCAACTCTTTACACTCAATACCTTCCGCCAAAGCATCCACCTTAGATTTCAATTGTGAAAGGAGATAATTTTGATATTTTAGCATGTGAAACTGACAATTCAACGCCCTCATGGCTAAAGTGGAAGTAGTATACACTTTCTTTCCCCATCTATCCAAAGCCCTTGCCTCTATCAGTGGGAACAGGGTTTTTAACAACAGAGGCCTTAACACCTTTAGGTCCCTGAGAAACGGTCTCCGGGTCTGCCCTAGGACTCTTAAAAAGATACTTATGAGCTTCAGGCACCCTATAGTACCTATCAGGTTTAACAGGAGCAGGAGGCAAGGAATCAGGGTTCAGGGAAGCCTCTGCAAAAACATCTTCTACCACATTCAACACAGGAGGTATAGCTAAGGGCCTATGCTGGGGTAAAAACAAGAATTCCCTAAGCCTTTTCCTAGAATCAGAGTAATCTTGGCCTTCCCATTTAAAGTGCTCCCTCATGGAATGCAAAGTCTCTGAAAATGAGAAATCCTCAGGAGGAGAAGCTGTAGGAGTGGAATCATCCACATCAGAATCAGAATAAGGAGGATACTCCTGCAAGTCTTCCGCAGAAGACTCAGAAGCCTCTGAACACTGTTCAAAACTCACAAACTCAGGTTCCACCCTAGGCCTCTTATCAGGAGGGGGCATAGAACCTCTAATCAGAGTAATTAAATCTTCTGCCATTTTAAGCATATGTTTCTTAGGCACAGAACCTGAAGTGCTAGGAGAAGCCCCCACTGAAGCTAAACCTGGCCTACCTCTCAAAGAAGTTTTGGAAACAGAAGGAGAGGCTCTAACTACCTTGGGAAGAGAGGGAAGCACAGTTACCTGAGAAGCCCCCTCAGCCTGGCCTACCTCCTGAGAAGGCACATCCTGCAACAGTAAAGTCTCTGCCTGAGACTCCAAAGAAACTCCTGGCAAAACCTCTGGCTCCACTGAGCCTTCTAAAGAACCGACCTCTGGGACTGCCGGTTCATCAACCCTAGGCTTCGCTGTTTTGTCCTTGCGCTTTTGATAAGCGGGCCGGAGCATCCGACGGCATTTTATAATTACAACGCTTCCCAAACACTAACCTGGCACAGTCTAACCGTCTCTTAATAGTGCGTTTGTTAAATCTAGCACAAGAGCGGCATCCAACAAAGTCGTGCTCAGGCCCTAAACAAGGTATACACAAGGTATGGTAATCCCTATGAGGTATCTGTTTCCCACAAGAAATACAGTTATTCACTTTTTCTGACATCCGTTAAATACTGAGGCAAGAAAAAACCAAAATGTTCCCAACGGGTACTTAGCCAACTTTGATTCGGTCTGAAACTCCGACTTCAGAAAATTTCAGAACGCCAACCTGCACTCGCAAAACTGCTTCTGCATCGGACCATGCGGCAAAAAGACTGAGGATATGACGCCGGTCATGCGCATTAGTACCCGGCGCACTGACGTCAGTCTAATGCGCCCTGACCGACGTCAGCCATATACTTTGGTATTCGGGCCGACTGGACAGCGGACTACCCAATAGTTAGGACTGCAGTAATGTGGAATGAAGAACATCTGGCAAGCCCAATCTTGAGTCAGAAAAGAAAATTAATAGTTTATCTGATTTCCTAAATTCCTTGGTCCGCTGTAAATAAAAAACCTAATTGTCTATGAACGTTCAGCTAATGAAAACTGTGTTCAGCTGCATTACAGTGATTAGCGAAGAAAACTGGGAGTTCTATGGATTTATTTATGGTAGCAGGGGAACAAACTTAGGGGACAAAGGAGGGATTAGTACACAGTGACACCCTGTCCTTGAGAAAGATCAAATAAGGTGGCTTAACAGACTAGGCTTGTAGCTCCGATACCAGTCTGACTTAATATCTACCAAAAACAAAGTCTTCCAAGACAAATTTCAATTAAGATGAATGGGAAGGTTCAAACGGGTACAATACAAAATTTAAATCAAGAAGCCACAGGTTCTTGCAGTGGTGGTCTCAATAGTGATTCCTTTCAAACAGGAATTGCAAAGCTTATGAGACATTAAATTATCAGGAAACCCTAAGTGAAAGAGAAATTGCCGCCAACTGGACTCAGATAGTGGCGGAGGCAGCTCCTCGTTGAAAAAGCTCAGAGAAATTCCAAAATCACAGGGATAGAAGCAGTGTAGGGATCTACATTCATTTTGTGCCCACATAGAAAATCTTTTCCATTTACTGCCATACAGCCTCCTAGCTGAAGGTTTATGGGAGGACATAAGAATGTGACAGAGAATGATGCATCATGAAACCAGACTAGTTAGCTTAGTACTAAACTGTTAACTATGTGCAACCTGGCTAATGGTACTAATAGAATGATGGAAGCCATAGTCCAGAGGAGCTTAACAACCCACTTCACTTGGACCTTCTGCAAAGGAAGGAGTTGAATTTGAGAGATTAAGTTGTGCCCTGTCAAGGGGGAGACTAACTGTCACGGTCTACCTCTGCACCTATAAAAATCACAGATTGAGGGCAATAATGCAGATTTTCCCCAATTTATGGAGATCCCTAACTGAGCACAATGTTTAACAGTGGCATCTGTTTTGGAGGAGTAGATGCCTGGTGAGGGGAGTCATGAGCTAGTCATCCAAATACAGAAACACTGAATCCTTAACATCTCAGCTGAGCTGTAACTACTGCCATGCATTTGGTGAACACCCTGGGGGCTGTGGTGAGACCAAAGGGCAGAGCACAAAACTGACTGGCTCCCAGCCAGAAGCGTAGATGGCTCCTGGATGCCTTGTCCATTTTTATATGGTAGTAGGCGTCTTGGAGATGGAGAGCACATCCAATAGTCTTTCCTTAACGGAAAGATCAACTGCAGAGTTACCATCCAAAACTTGTCCTTCACAGATTTGTTTTACCTGCTGAGGTCCAATATTGGCCTCCAATCTCCGGCTTGTTTTGGTACTAAAAAGAACCTGGAGTAAGTTCCTGATCCTATCTGGTCTGCTGGGACAAAGTGGATGACTTTTTAAAAGCAACTTGTTTATCTCCACAGTTGTCTGATCCCTGTGATTCGGTGGTACATCTGGGAATACATCTGGGAACTTCTTGGGAACGAATGGTGGAAGGGAAAAGGGTATGATATAGCCTCTGGTAACAACTTTGTACCCACTTGTCTTGAATGATAGTTAGCCAGGCTTCTGGATACCAGCCCCTGAGAAACACAGGCCTCACATCAGGAGCGCTGATAAGGCAGTCCCCAAAAGTAATCATAGCCTTGCTGGTATTGCAGACCGCCCCTGCCTCTAGGGAGTCTCCAATTTCCTTCTCTGCTCTGAAGGAGGATTCACCCTACGAAAAAACTCACTGGGACTTTCTGTACCACATTTTACCGCCCCTTTGACCTTTGGGGTATGGTAAACTGGGAACAGTAAAACATACTCCTGTGGCAGAAAGAGTCTTTCCTTCTTGCTGACAAAGTGTCCTTCACCTTGAAACCAAACAATGAGGAACCATCAAATTGGACGTCGGTGAAAGTAAACTTGGAACGGTTCCGCAAAATTACACAAGGGCATCCAGGAGCGACTCCTCAGGGCATCTACTGAACCCACTGCTCTACTCGCTCCATAGGAGATGAGCCACATGGATGAGTTAACTATAGAATTTAAGGTGGACAACTGAGCAGAGATCCTGTCAGGGACTCCCTCAGCACACACACCTTGTATAGAATCACCAAACTTCTTAAGAAATCCCTCTGTAATCTCGTGGGTGAGATAGTTCAATGATCGAAGGGTAAATGCTGCTGAACAAAAGATTCGCTTACCAAATCTGTTCATCTGTCGAGAATCTTTATTTGGCGGATGAACAGAGAAAGAAGTCTCCACCAGCTCCCTCTTTGTGGCCACCACCACCACGGCATCTACAGGAACGTCCTTAGATAAAAACTCTGCCAGGAGGGGCAGACAAACTTATTGGGTCTCCTGGGGACTAGCTACACTGAATCAGGAGTATCCCAGACCTTTTGACTAACTAGATCCATCAGTTCGTCAAAAGGTGGACACCCCCAAGAGGCAGAAGGTTGAGATCTGAAAGCCTTCAGGCACACCAACTCCTCAGAAGGATTGACAGTGGGGCAGTCGCACCTCTGCTTAAGAATCGCCAAGACGTCCATGAAGGAGACAGAGGACGGCTTGGGTAACCCTTCCGACTCCTCGAAGTCAGTGTCAGATGTCAAGGACTCATCCTGGGAGTCAACATGCTTCCTCTAAGGGGCATGCCCGGGAGGCCCCTCAAAAGGGCATGCTGGGGAGGCCTTGGAAAAGTGGGGGCCACCAGCCGATGGCTCCTGAGGCTCTCTGCTGTCTCTGGAGAGAGTAGGGGCTGAAACCGAAGTGGATGCTCTTGGGGGAAGAGTGCTGGTATCACTGGTAGGGGCTGGGGAATGAAACTGCATGCTCATCTCAAACAGACCTCTCCAGCTCCGAAGACTTCCTCCGCTCGAGACAAAGGTTGACTTGAGCCAGAACCAGCGGCTTAGTCAGATGCAGGGTCTGAGTTCACCCTGGCCGACGCAGAGAAGAAGGCTCAGAACCAAAGATAGACCCCTGTCGGCACTGACAGGACAGCTTTGGCCCCTGCACAGACGGCACCAAGTATGTCGGAGCCAAACCCGGCTCCAAAGAAGCGGCAAAGGGAGCTGGAAATGATAGTACCTCCGGTGGCACCAAGCACTCCGGCTCCGAAAGGCCAACATGGCTCGGAGGAATAGCAGACAAGGGCAAAGCTGGATCGAGTGACTCTGGAGCAGACTGGGTCAGAGTCAACAATTTTGGTACGGCAGACTACTTCAGGAGTCTCAACACTAACCTCTCCACATCTTCCGAAAGGCTCCTGGAAGATCTGGAAGACATAGTAGGGGATCTTGATCTAGGGGGCACTGGAGACTTCAGTAACATGGAAACTGTTAGGGAATCCACAGACCAGCTCAGAGTAGCAGATTCAATCAGTTCCGAGATTGGCTCTGAAACGCTTGGAATCGACTGACACCACAATGCTGCTCTCCTTCAGCTCCAAAGGCAGTGGAGTCGAACAGGCAGATTTTGACTGTTTAGAAGGTGCCTCAGAGACACCAGCCAGCATCAGAGAAGGCATTTAAGACTTAGATTTGACAGACTTGGAGGAAGCCGAAGAACTGGATAGTACTCTAAACTGGCACACAGGATACCAAACTAACAAGTTTGCACCGAAAAGGGCACACACTACTGCCTAGGATAATAACACCTTACACCATAATAACTAATACAAAATTTAAATAGAAGAATTCTGACACTTAGCCAGAGCCAAGAGAAGCACAACCGAACTAGTCGACGCGGCAAATGAGAGTTGTGTGCAAATGCAATCTTGAAAACTACGGCAACAGGAAAACTACGGCAACAGGAAAACTACGGCAACAGGAAAACTACGGCAACAGGAAAACTACGGCAACAGGAAAACTACGGCAACAGGAAAACTACCGCAACAGGAAAACTACCGCAACAGGAAAACTACCGCAACAGGAAAACTACCGCAACAGGAAAACTACGGCAACAGGAAAACTACGGCAACAGGAAAACTACCGCAACAGGAAAACTACCGCAACAGGAAAACTACCGCAACAGGAAAACTACCGCAACAGGAAAACTACCGCAACAGGAAAACTACCGCAACAGGAAAACTACCGCAACAGGAAAACTACCGCAACAGGAAAACAGTTTGGGACAATGTGATAAAAAAACTAAAGAGGGAGAGTACAAATATTTGGGAACTGATAAAAGACCAACAATAAAACATGAACAAACGCAAATAAAACTTGGTAATAAATACTTTAGACTAACTCTGGAAACAGCGGTGACATCTAGGAACAAAGTCCAAGCTATAAACCAATTTACTCTTCCTGTCCTTAGTTTTGGAGTGACTGGCCCCCAAAACATGTTGGATAGATTAAATAGGAAAAAGAATACTTCATGCTCACCAAATCATTTATAAAAATTCAGGGTATACCAAAACTATATATTCCTCGTTCCAAAGGAGGGATGGGCCTCCTTGAAAAGTACAGTTTTGTACCTACCATAAATGTAGATGTCCGAACTGGATAGCATCTGCAGTCATAACAACTGGGTTGTCCTGTCGTCAGGCAGCCCTTCGGTCGGCCGGATTCCAAAGTCTGGGTCCGGCTTCGGCTGACGTCGCACTCCACCCGACGTCATCTCTGCTGGTCTTCGGGTATAAAGGCATCAGTCGACGCCATTTTCCTCAGTGTTTCTTGCCCCAGATGCCAGTTGCCCTCTTGGAAGGCTAAATTTTGGATAAATGTCAGTTTCCAAAAGGATAGAAGGCAAACAAAAAATAAGCATGTATGTACATATATACAAACAAATACACCATAAGAGACTCCCCCCACCAGCTAGCTATTAGGAGGGTAAATACCCTAGGAGTACCACAGAGGGGAAGGAGGGAGGGTAATCCTGACTGCAGATGCTATCCAGTTCGGACATCTACATTTATGGTAGATACAAAACTGTACTATGTCCTTCATGGATGCATCTGCAGTCATAACTGGGTAGAATACCATAGCCAACTAGGGGAGGAGGAAGAAAAAAAATTATGGTGTGGTTAGGATCCCTTGCAGTACAGCAGTGGCAAACCCTGCTCGGGATCTGAAATACAGAGGTAAATTATAATGCTTGGCAAATGTATGCACGGAGGTCCAAGTAGCCGCCTCAATGTCCTTGGTTGCCACTCCTCGTAAGAAGTGTGGTGGTAGTGGCTGTTGCCCTTGTAGAATGAGGCCTTATGTTCTGTGGAATTGGTTTTCCACGGAAGGAGTAACAGAATCGTATGCAATTTCCTATCCATTTAGAGATTGTCTGTTTGGAGATTGCTTTTCCTTCCCTTCCTGTTGCATAGGCTACAAAAAGCTGGTCAGTTTTTCTGTTACTTTTGGTTCTGTCCAGGTAGTAGCGTAGCTGTCTATGTACATCCAAGTTATGCAGCATTCTTTCCCCTCTGTTTTGTGGATTGAGGAAGAAGGTAGGTAGGTGGATTGCCTGGTTTAAAGACACTCTGGATACCACCTTAGGCATAAATGTAGGATTAGTTCTCATGTACACCCTATCTTGGCGGAAGATTAGGAAGGGTTGTACTGCCATTAGGGCCTGAAGTTCAGAAACCCTCCTTGCTGAGGTAATTGCCAGTAGGAAAGCAGTTTTCCATGACAGGTGCTGTAGATCTGCTGTTGCTGCTGGTTCAAAAGGAGGGAGTGTCAACTTTTCTAGTACAAAGTTCAAGTCCCATGCTGGCAATGGTGGTTTCCTAGGAGGTTTTACATTCTTGATCCCTCTGAGGAACTGCCTGAGTAGAGGATGTGAAAAGACAGGTGGATCAAAGCTGTATTCTGCTGAAATAGCTGGTGCATGTATCTTGGAGGAATAGGACAGGCCTGTATGTAGAAGCTCTGCCAAATACTCCAGAATGTTAGCAATATCTATATTCGACACATCTTTTGCTCTTTCAGCACTCCAAATGACAAACCTTTTCCATTTTCCTGCATAGTTCCTTCTTGTTGAAGGTCTGCGGGCTTCAAGGATAATGTCTTTAACCCTTTGGGAAAGATCTGGATTAGTTGCTGCTATGTGATGTTCCATGCAGTCAGTTGCAAAGTTTTTAGTCTTGGATGCATGATGCTGTAGTTGTTCTGAGTTAACAAAGGCATCAGGGGTATTGGCCACATTTTCTCCCGAGACATGCTCCTCAGCAAAGGGTACCAGTGTTGTCTTGGCCAGTTCGGAGCTATCAGGATTATCCTTGGACGTTCCTCCTTGATTTTTAGTAATACCCTGTGTATCAAGGGAAGAGGTGGAAATGCATATGCTGTCAGACCTTTCCAGCTGAAGGAGAGCGAATCCACCTTCCATGCAAGTGGGTGGAATGTCCTTGTGCAGAATTTTGAGCTGGTGATTGAGAGGGAAAGCGAATAGATCTATCTGTGGCATTCCCCATTTCTTTGTGATGGTCTTGAAGATGTCCGGGTGTAGCATCCATTCGTGAGCATCCGAGGTGGTTCTGCTTAACATGTCTGCTAGAGTGTTCTCCTTTCCCGGTACAAATATTGCCTGTAACTGGATGTTGTAGCTGAGTGCCAGGTTCCAAAGGTCCAAAGTCATTCTGCATAGGGGGTATGAATGAGTGCCTCCCTGTTTGTTGATGTACCACATGACTGTGGTGTTGTCTGTCCTTATCATCAAATGGCCTTCTTTGAGAAATGGTCTGGATTTTTGGATTGCCAGTTTTACTGCCAGCATTTCTTTTTGGTTGATGTGCAGGTGTAGCTGGTCCTGAGTCCACAATCCTTGTACGCATTTGTCCAGCATGTGTGCCCCCCATCCTAGGTCTGAGGCGTCTGTTGTGATGGTTTGGCTTGCTCGAAAGTTGTGGAAGGGTAGGCCTGGGTTTGACTGGCATGCTTGAGCCCACCATAGGAACTCCTGTTTTAGGCATGGGATTAGTGGTATTTCTGCTTCTAGGCTGTGCCTGTGTTGGGACCATAAATTCTTTAGGTACCACTGTAGTTTTCTCATATGCAGTCTGGCATGTGGGACCAAGATTATGCATGATGCCATGAAGCCCAAGGCCTGCAGAACTTTTCTTGCCGTTAGCTAGTTCTGTTTTGTTAATGCCAAGAAGTAAAGAGGGAGTTCTTTTTGTTTTTCTGCAGTTAGGAATGCCATTTGTTTTACTGTGTCCAATTCCGCGCCCAATAATGTCCTTGTTTGGGATGGTATCAGCCTTGACTTTTGTAAATTGACTGTGTATCCCAGGGCTTGTAGCAAGTAAATGACCCTTTGTAAATCTGTTGTCAGCTTGCTTTTGTTGTCCGCTTGTAGCAGGCAGTCGTCCAGGTATGGATAAATTTGGATTCCCTGTAGTCTGCAGTGGGCGATTACTGATGCCAGGCATTTTGTGAATACTCTGGGCGCAGTAGATAAGCCAAAGGGCAATGCTGAGAATTGATAATGCTCTGATCCTGCAAGAAATCTGAGGTATCTTCTGCAATTTGGTCGAATGGGGACGTGCAGGTATGCCTCCTTGAGATCTAGAGTTACCAGCCAACACTCCTTGCCCAGCATGGGAAGAAGTTGCTGTAGGGTCAGCATTTTGAATTTTGGGACAATGATGTATATGTTTAAGATGGACAGGTCGAGAATAGGTCTCCAACTTTTTTCTTTTCTTGGAACTAGGAATAGTCTGGAGTAGAATCCTTTGCCCTGTTCTGTTATTGGTACTCTTTCCACAGCTCTCATCTTTGTTAATTGCATTATCTGCTGTAGAGCTTCTATTTTTTTGATTTGGAGGCAGGTTTGGCATTCCTCTTTTGACTGGTAAAGTGTGGAAGTGGAACCGGTATCCTTGGTCTATGGTTTGCAAAATCCACTTGTCTTTTGTGATATAGTGCCAATTTTTCGAAAATAAGGCTAACTTTCCGCCTAATGGTGCTGCTATTTGCTCCCTGGTAGGCGGAGTTAGAGTCAAGTCACTGTGATTGTCCTGTTGCAGTGGTAGTGGTTGTGTCTGTGCCTCTTATTACCTTGCCACTGTCGTCCTCTGTAGGCACCTCCTCTGGAACGTCTATTCCTGCCCCTTTGGGATCTTGTGGAGTCAGGAAAGGACCAATTTTTGGCAGGCCAGTTCCTGCTAAACCTTGGGGGCTGAACCTGTAAGAAATCTTTAACTGTTTGTACAGATTTTGCCTTCTATTCCATTTTCTTCATTACCTGCTGGGCAGGTGTACCAAATAAACTGGCCTTATCCATAGGAGCATCTAATAGCTTAGCTTTAACATGATCCGGTAAGACCTGCTCTTTCAACCATGCATGTCTTATCACTGTGCCAGTCATGGCTGATCTAAATGAAGCCTCCAGTGCATCATAGCCACATTTTAAGGAATGGTTACTAACCTGTTGTATGTTATTTACCATTTCTAATACATATTTCTTATCTATAGAGTCATCAGAGGATAGCTTTTTAGTTAACTGATCAAGCATAAACTCTTGGTATTGTATCATGTGAAACTGACAGTTTAAAGCTCTAGCTGAGAGGGTAGCAGAAGTGTAAACTTTTTTGCCCCATCTGTCTAACGACCTGGATTCCCTTTCTGAAGGTATAGGGTTTTTTGTTGTGGTCGAGGCTACTGCCTTAGGCCCCTGGGAAATAGTTTCGGGGTCCGCCAGTGGGGCCTTGTATAGGTGGTGATGAGTGTCTGGCACCCTGTAAAATCTATCAGGTTTGGCAGGGGCTGGAGGTAAAGAATCAGGAGCAGTACAGACATCATTAAATGCATCATCCACAACAGGCAAAACAGGAGGAATAGCTAAGGGCCTATGTTGTGGTAAGTGCAGAAAAGTCCTAAGCCTTTTTCTTGAATCTGAGAAATCTTGTCCCTGCCATTGGAATTGCTCTCTCATGGCATGTAAGGTTTCCCCAAAGGAAAATTCCTCTGGTGGAGAGGCAGCTGGAATGGATTCTTCAGCATCAGAGTCTTCATAAGTAGAAAAAGGATCCTCTGGCTGTTCTGCAATGTCGGAGTCATCCGCAGAATCAGAGGACACTGGCTCGGGGGGCTCTGTCCTAGGTCTCTTTTCTGGTGGCTGAGAGGCCCTGTCTGGGTGAGATTGGGATCCCCTAATTAAAGATATTAAATCTTCTGCCAGAGTAAGCATTTGTGAACTGGAAGGGGGCCTGTGTGAGGGAGGTTTAACAGGCACTGACTTAGCAGATTTGGCTGCTTTAGCCCTGGCAAAGGCCTTGATAGACATGGCTGCAGGGGGTCTTGCAGCACCACGTGCTGGGGTAGATACATCCAACGGGATGGTGTCAGATAACTCACTAGAAGCCACAGTTGTAGGCAACATTTCTGAGGCCGATTCAGGTAAAGTAGCGGGAGCCTCAGTAGTAGTCATGGATTCGGCTGAAGATTGACCAGTTTTCTCGGTTTCGGCCGAAACCGAGACACTCTGCTTGACCGTGGTTTCGGCTGAAACCGCGGGCCGCGAGTGTTGGTCTTTTTCCTTGCGTTTTTTGACAATTTGGGTAGTCGGAGGATCCGACGGCATAATGTACGCAAAGTCTGAGCCGAAAAACTGTTCAACAAACTCCGACCGACGCCTTAGCGTTCGTCGGTTGAAGGAAGCACAGGCCGAGCAGGCTGCTACGTCGTGGTCTGGGCCTAAGCAAGGCAGACAGTAAGAGTGGAAATCTTTATGAGGTATTTGTTTCCCACAAGTTAAACAGTTATTGACTTTTTCTGACATCGGCTGAGGCAAGAAAGCTTTTTAGAAGTCTTCGAAGTAGTATTCGGTAGTAGTAATCTCTGGATCTGACCGACCAGCACTTGCTAACAGCTTCTGCTTCGGGCACCACGCGGCAAGAAAGACTGAGGAAAATGGCGTCGGCTGATGCCTTTATACCCGAAGACCAGCAGAGATGACGTCGGGTGGAGTGCGACATCAGCCGAAGCCGGACCCAGACTTTGGAATCCGGCCGACCGAAGGGCTGCCTGACGACAGGACAACCCAGTTGTTATGACTGCAGATGCATCCATGAAGGACATCTGATTACATGTATAGATCTGCAATTGTGGGACTCAACACCTGCTGACCTCAAGACCCAATTGTAGTGAAATTTTTGAAACACGAGAATAAATGTAAGATGACTTCTCTGCTTAATTTAGCAGAAGCATATCGGCATCAAGCAGGAATGGCAGTCAAACCACACAGATAAAAGTCAGGCAACTGAAAGTGCCAAAAAACAAAATACAAGTTGAAGGACCAGATGAGAAGGGTAGAAATGTGGAAAAAGCATAAATATAATTGCAAGTATAGAAACCTTCTGGAAGAACCTCACTGATCAGGAACAAACGCAGGAATGGTTAAGAAGCAAATTCAAACTAAGATGAAAGGTCAAGATTGGCAGCCCAAGATAGCAGGCTATGGTACATACTGGTTTACAAAGTCGATTGAATATGTGGGAGGCAAATTTAGGTTTTGTAAAGCCAAATGTGAAAGTCGCACACCTTGTTGCTAGTTGTGACAATAGCAGTATACTGAAAGGCATAGTAATGTGGCAAGACTGTTGCACTGGGTATTATGGCATTCAAGTGGCTGAAACACTGGAAACATGAGCCACAAAGCATGCAAAATGAGGGAGCAGCACTGCCTACATCAGGAAGAGATTAAGGGAACAAATCATGAGTCAGTGGAAAGCTGAACCCTATACTCCAAAATAAGTGACATTTTCCAGTATAGAGAGGAATGACAGACTGGTATTTCAGCACTTGAAAACGTGTTTAACCAAGTAGAACATAAAAAAATAATAACTCTTCTTCCAATCTTAGTGATGCACGTTTAAAATTAAGCTCAAGTTAAAGAATGCTTGCATGCTTCAAATTCCTGGAATGTTCAGAAAGCAGTGAATGAAAAGCCAATGTTAGTGTATACAATGCAGAAATAACTTGCTTTAATATATGGACGGCAGGATGCAAGGTCACCACATCTGAAATGCTTGCAGATCACTGGCAAGGGAAAGGCCAAGTACTCTGCTTGAAGACATGAGAATATGGTTGTTAGACTGGGAGTGTAAGTAGAGAGAAGGTATAAGAAATAAGGGGGACTTCTAACCAGCAAGCAACCAGCAAATGCCTGGAAAAGGATGTCAGACATGATGCACAGGTACAAGAACCTGTGATGAAATAGCCCAAGCCATTACAGCAGTTCCTACACATAAGGGGTATGGGTTCTAGTATGTGCAACCACGGAGGGGGTATAGTCACCTGGTCCTTTCAGCAAATGTAGGGAGCTAAACTCAGGAAGTGCAGTTAGCACACCACTGGTCAAGCTGTCTGGAGACCTCCACTATACCAAAGAAAAAAGTTATCAAAGCATTGTAGGGGAAACAGATTTCAAGAACTAAGCATGAGACGTAATCTAGTTAAGCTGGCAGTGGTTAAAGGAGCAACAAATGCCTGAACAGTCTCTAGTTAGGGTTTAAGGCCATATTTTCGCATACTAATGACTACAGTTACTCAGGACTGAGAAGGGGAAGCAAGGAAGGGGATGGCAGAGTATGAGAATATTCCAGGTGACATTCAAAAAGGGAATGACAGATAATGCAGCACTGTGCATGCAGGCAGTTATACACAGCTAGGCATTGAAGAGGAGGCACAACTAGCTCTCAGCCACACCACTTAGTTTATTACCAGTGGTGGTAGTAAATGTATTTTGGCTAGGGATTCCTTTATAACCTTTTCCACACCACTCCAAGTCTAAAGGAAATGAATGGCAAGGAGGGGTTTCAAGAAATGACTGAATGCAGATCCTTATGCATATAGACTTGTACTCCACGAGGCATAACATACTCTAAGAACTAAGTCAAGAGAAAGGAAAAGGGCAATTTTGGCAATGGGAGAGACTACAAAAAGGGGTACATAAGCAAGAGGACTGGAATTTACTGAATGGTAAAGCAACAAAGGTACTGGGAACAAGAGGGTATGTTTCCTTGTAACCAACATAACTACAGGATCATTTTTCAGTAGTGGGAAAGAGACATAGGAACCCAAACAGACAATGAACTGTCCTTTGATCACCACATATCCACTGTTTTATAGAAACACTTTCTTTGCAAAGCACACCTAAAGATAGTGAAACCAGACCCAAAGACGTAATTGATGAATCACACTGAAATAATTAGGTTGATTAAGTGCACTTTTGGAATGTACCCATCCTAACACTTGTCTAGTGGAACAACCAAAGGTCCAAACAAAGTCAAGGGTCTAAAACTGCAAACCATCCCAAAGCTTTACTCACACCTCATTCAGCATACATTTCCAGAGGACTGACCCCTGCCTTGAATGCAGATTTTGACTTGCACGCTGGTATCATTCAAGGGGTCAAAGTATTTTTTGCAAAACACGAGTTTTTTTTGTTTTGTTTTTTTTTAATCAGAGAATAGCACTATGACGAGTCTTCCACAAAGTAAAGCACTTCTCTCTACTTAAATGCAATTTGGATGAATAGATGGGTAACTGCAAATTCACCCTTGGTTTAGTAACCTTGTCCCATATGGACAGGGGAAGCATGTAAATATCCCAACATACCCTTGTCTGGCCCATCTTGGATTTTGCATAAAAAATACAAGGGCTAAAAACTACTATGAAAATGTAAAGCTAGGCTTAAGATCCTCAAATAGCCTACTAAGTACTTATGAACCTATAAACAGCTAAATAGAGAAAGGTAAGTGGGATGAAGCTAAGCAAAAGTTGAGACTGCAGACAGAATATAATCTTCTCTACCAGGTATTTACTAAGAGTACAAGACAAAGGGATTAGAGTGTGAAGTTAAAGACCAACTCATCTACTGTTTAAGTAGAGTCCAGTACAGAAGCTGCTGGTTAAGAGGTTAATTAACAGAAAATATTGCATGTTGTCAGTTCTGCAAGATCATAACAGTAGATGTCAGACTGACCACTGTTGCAGTGTTGACAGATATGTCCACCTAGCATACCAAAACTTGAGACACCCTCTGCTTATACCATGTGTCTGACATACAAATCGAAGCCCACTGGAGGAAGTATATGAAGGACATGAACACAGTGACAAACTTTCCCCAGACAAGTAGCTGAAGCAGTAAACTATACCCACGTGCACGTCAAGATGTGGAATACAAAAAGGACTCCCCCTAGGAAAAAGAAAGGGGGGGGAGAAGGTAGGGATGCAATACTGCAGACAGATGTGTAAGAACTTGAAGATAAATGTGGGAAACTATAGTGTTCTTCCATTATCAGAGTATAAACCAATGATATTCCCAAAGCTAAGACTAAGAACCCTGAAAAGGGTCATTGTCCTAACAACCCAACAAAACTGAGCAAACCCTAATCTCCTTTTACATCCAATCTTGTAACGTTTAGTCCAACTGTAAACAGAAGACAAAGGAGTTGCTCAACAATGGTTCTGGAGTCTACACCTGTAAAAAATATCCTCCAAACAGCACCCCTACAAGAATGGAACAACTATAGCCAGAAGCTGTTTTATCATGGAAACAAGGTAGCACTGGATATCCAATCAGAAAATGTTTGGAAACGGGAGCAGTCATCTTTGGCATGGAGCTCATCCTAACGGATAGATTTGGTTTTGTCTAAATAAAAACCTAAGCTGCTTGTGGACATTAAGAAAACATAGCTCCTTTCCACTGAATTCTGAGGGGAAGAAAACAAATTAATGGTTTGATTCAAGGACACCTTATTAGCTAGTGCTGTCATAAAAAGGGCAGCTGGGAAAGTAAGCTTAACCACTTATGTTTGAATGATCACTGCTACAGTAGCCATAGCTGTGTTGTCTCCTGCCAAGGATACAAGCAGGAGTTTCCAAAGCTTCAGGGCATCTTTCATGTACCCCAAACTGTCAGGCAGCTCGAGCTGAAGTGACAGTTTAGGGCACCAAGACTTTCAAAGCCTTCCTACCAGAGAGGAGAAAAAGCCCTGAAAGGTCAATGTTAACAAAAAGTGTCTACATCTTGGCATAAAAACCACAAAGGGAGATGATGGAAGGTAGCTGCTACTGCAGCAATGACCAAACATCTACTGTTACGGTAAGTTTACTTACACAACTGTACTGTGTTCAACATAGTCAACACTGCGGCAGTAGACTTGGCTATACAAGTAGACTACCCTAGCTTACTACCTTTGGAAGCAGAAGACACCAGGAGCTCCTGGAGAATAGTCACAGTAAAATCTGACCTACAGCTAAAGGAATAGAGCTTAGCTTTTTTTTTTTTTTTTTTTTAAATGTACCAAGGTCCAAGTAGCAGCTTCTAGAATACTTCCAAGAACCCTTTACAAACTGCCAGAGATGAACCGAAGCCCTGATATAGTAGGCCTTAACCCAGACTAGAATAGCTTTGTCAAGTATAAATAGCTTTATAAAATCTTACCATAACCTTAGATGTCCTCTTCCATGCTGCATTAGTCTGACTGCCTGCAGCGCCATACATCCGGCCAGTATACCAAAGTCTTCAGTCAGGGGTACGTGCATAGCATGCTAGTGCCATAAACAGACGTCTGCTATAAATGTGACGTCTGCATGTACCCAAGTCAGGACTGACTGCTGCAGAAGGTAAGGCTGAATGAGTAGAAAGCACTCCAGCTACACAAGACTACAAAAAGGAGCCTACAGGGCAAACAACGCTCTACCTAGGACTGAGAAAGTTCTACATTTAGTAATATAAACACGAAGAAAACCTCTACCAAAACTATATAACCATAAAACCTCAAAAATAAAGGATAGAGGGGAGGAGAGCAGGTTCTGAATACTGCAACATGGAGGACATCTAAGGTTATGGTAAAATTTTACACAACTATTCTGTCATCCTATTCTCATGTTGCAATATTCATTACAGTAGGGAGAGTACCAAAGTTATTAGGTATTCCTTTGGGTGGTTGATGCAGGAGAAGAGTCCATGAGGCCCTGCGAAACAGACCTGACAAAGCCAGCTGTGGATCTGGATATTAAATCCAGTTTGTAATGCTTGAAGGTTTGAACAGAACGCCAAGTAGCTGCCAATAGAATGGTGGCATATTCCAGGCCTTTGAATTAGGCTACAGAAGCTGCAGCTCTAGTGGAATAAGCCTATACTTTTGAGGCTAAAGGCTTGCCATGAAGTCATG
>NC_056734.1:564001742-564089242 GCF_019279795.1 Protopterus annectens
TCCCAAACCTGAGGTTGGGAGGCTGGGCCTAAACATAATTAGGAGTGGCTATGAGGCCCTGCGGAACTGCAGTGGCAAAGCCTGCTCTGGATTTAGAGTAGAGAGGCAAATGCATGCACCAACAAACATTACCTTCATCTACAAGCAAATATACCACATAGGTTGTATAGAATAGAGAAGTACAGATAAGTCCCAGCAATGAAAGGGGGTGGTGGGAGGTTAACCTGGACTGCAACAGTCCTAAACATAATTAGGAGTGGCTATGAGGCCCTGCGGAACTGCAGTGGCAAAGCCTGCTCTGGATTTAGAGTAGAGAGGCAAGTGGTAGTGCTTTGTAAGTGTGCACTGAAGTCCAAGTTGCAGCCTCCAAAATTTCCTTGGTTGATATGGAGGAATGCTGCTGCTCTGGTTGAATGTGGCCTAATGCCCTTAGGCACTGATTTGCCAGGTTGTGAACAGCAGAAACTAATGCAGTGGCCTATCCATTCTAAAATAGTCTGCTTTGAGATGGCTTTTCCTTGCGATCCTGCAGCAAATTCCACTAAGAGTTGCTCAGTCTTTCTGAAAGCTCTGGTTTTGTCCAAGTAGACTCGTAGCTGTCTGTGTATGTCCAAAGAATGCAGAAGTCTCTCCCCCTTATTCTGTGGGCTTGGATAAAAGGTAGGCAAATGAATGATTTGGTTAAGAGCCACACTGGGCACTACCTTCGGCATAAATGTTGCGTTTGTCCTCAGAGAAAAGTACAGTTTTGCACCTACCATAAACGTAGATGTCAGAGGTATGCATCTGCAGTCCTAACATATGGGTTGTCCTGCCTCAGGCAGCCCTTCGGTCGGATTCCAAAGTCTGGGTCTGGCCTTGGCTGATGTCGCACTTCACCCAACGTCATAGCTGCTGTGAATTGGGTATAAAGACATCAGCCGATGCCATTTTCCTCAGTGTTTCTTGCCCCAGATGCCAGGTGCCCTCTAGGAAGGCTAAATTTGGATAAATGCAAATGATTCCAAACAGTAGAGAGCAAACAAAAATAAACCAGTATATACATATATACAAACAAATACACCATAATAGATTCCCCCAGCTAGCTACAAGATGGGCAAATACCCTAGGAGTACCACAGAGGGGAAGGAGGGTGGGTAATCCTGACTGCAGATGCATACCTCTGACATCTACATTTATGGTAGGTACAAAACTGTACTATGTCCTTCAAGGATGCATCTGCAGTCCTAACATATGGGTAGAATACCATAGCCAAACTGGGGGAGGAGGCACTAAGATGATTATGGTGTAGTTAAGATCCCTTGTAAAACAGCAGTTGCAAAACCTGCTCGGGATCTGGAGTATAAAGGTAGATTATAATGCTTGGCGAATGTATGCACGGAGCTCCAAGTAGCAGCCTCTAAAATGTCTTTGGTAGCCCCTCCTCGTAAGAAAGCTGTAGTAGTGGCTGTAGCTCGTGGAGTGAGGTCTGATGTTTTCTGGAGTTGTCTTTCCATGAAAAGAGTAACAAAATCTAATGCAATTTCCTATCCATTTTGAGATTGTCTGTTTTGAAATTGCTTTTCCTTCCATTCCTGTTGCATATGCTACCAGAAGCTGGTCAGTTTTTCTATTGTTCTTGGTTCTGTCCAGATAGTAGCGCAATTGCCTGTGCACATCCAAGGTATGTAGTAGTCTTTCCCCCCTGTTCTGTGGGTTGGGGAAGAATGTTGGTAGGTGGATTGCTTGGTTCAATGATACCCTGGAGACCACCTTTGGCATAAAAGTAGGGTTAGTTCTCAAGGACACTATCCTGATGGAAGATAAGGAAGGGCTGTATTGCCATTAATGCCTGTAATTCAGAAACCCTTCTTGCTGAAGTGATTGCAAGCAGGAAAGCAGTTTTCCAAGATAAGAACTGTAATTCTGCTGTTGCTGCTGGCTCGAAAGGGGGAAGTGTTAACTTTTCCAGCACAAAGTTAAGGTCCCATGTAGGCAAAGGTGGCTTCCTTGGAGGCTTTACATTTTTAATTCCTCTCAGAAACTGCCTGAGTAGAGGATGAGAGAAGACTGGAGGATCCATGTTGTATTCTGCTGAAATTGCTGATGCCTGAATCTTAATGGAGGAGTAAGACAGGCCATTGCGGAAAAGTTCTGCTAAATATTCCAGGATGTTAGCTATGTTTGCTAATGATACATTTTATCCTTTTGCTGCACTCCAAATGAGGTATCTTTTCCATTTGGCTGAATAAGTCTTCCTTGTGGAGGGTCTGCAAGCCTCCAGGATAATGTCTTTAACCCTCTGGGATAAATCTGAGTTATTTTGTTTTATGTAATATTCCAAGCAGCTAGTTGCAGTGTTTTCAAGTTTGGATGTAGAATCTTGAAGTTGTTCTGTGTTAGCAGTAAAGGAACTAGAGGTGGAGGCCATGCGTGTGTCCGAGACATACTTCTCAGTAGCAGGTACCAATGCTGCCTCGGCCAGTCTGGAGCTCTCAGGATGATCCTTGGGCGATCTTCTTTGATCTTCAGAAGCACTTTGTGCATCAAAGGAAGAGGTGGGAATGCATATGCTGTCAGGTTTTCCCAACTGAAGGAGAGGGAGTCCACCTTCCAAGCAAGTGGGTGGTACGCCCTTGTGCAGAATTTCCTCAATTGGTGGCTGTGTGGGGATGCGAACAGGTCTATTTCTGGTAGTCCCCATTTCTTTGTAATGGATTTGAAGATGTCTGGATGCAGCATCCATTCGTGGGCATCTGTGGTAGTTCTGCTTAAGGTGTCTGCTAGTACATTTTCTTTTCCTGGCACAAAAATGGCCTGGAGCTGAATGTTGAGGTTCAGGGCTACATTCCACAGGTCCATTGCCATCCGGCATAGGGGATATGAGTGTGTTCCTCCTTGTTTGTTGATATACCACATGACTGTGGTGTTGTCCGTCCTTATCAGCAAATGACCCTGTTGCAGAAACGGTCTGAATGTCTGAATTGCCTGTTTCACTGCCAGCATCTTTTTGATTTATGTGTAGGTTCAGCTGGTCTTGTGTCCATAGGCCTTGTATACACTTGTCCACCATGTGTGCCCCCCAGCCTAGGTCCGAGGCGTCAGTGGTGATAGTCTGGCTTGGGTGAGGTTTGTGGAAAGGCAGTCCTCTGTTCTACTGACAGGCCTGAGCCCACCACAGGAATTCTTGCTTCAGGCATGGGAGTATTGGAATCTGGGCTTCTAGGCTGTGCTTGTGTTGAGACCATATATTCCTTAGGTACCACTGCAACTTCCTCATATGCAGCCTGGCATGTGGAATCAATATTAAGCAGGATGCCATGTAACCCAGGGCTTGCAGGACTTTCCTTGCTGTAAGCTGGTTCTGTGTTAATGCCCTGAAATAGAGTGGTAGTTGCTTTTGTTTTTCTGCTGTGAGAAATGCCATCTGATTTGAAGTGTCCAGTTCTGCACCCAAGAATGTTATCCTTTGGGATGGTACCAGCCTTGACTTTTTCATGTTGACTGTGTATCCCAGGGCTTGCAGTAGTTTTATAACCTTTTCCAAATCTTGTGTTAATTTGGTCTTGTTGTCCGCTTGTATTAGGCAGTCATTCAGGTATGGATAAAAAGGAATTCCCTGAAGCCTGCAATGAGCAATTACTGATGCCAGGCATTTCGTGAATACTCTGGGCGCAGTAGATAAGCCAAAGGGCAATGCTGAGAATTGATAATGCTCTGATCCTGCAAGAAATCTGAGGTATCTTCTGCAATTTGGTCGTATGGGGACGTGCAGGTATGCCTCCTTGAGATCTAGAGTTACCAGCCAACACTCCTTGCCCAGCATGGGAAGAAGTTGCTGTAGGGTCAGCATTTTGAATTTTGGGACAATGATGAATGTGTTTAAGGCGGACAGGTCGAGAATAGGTCTCCAACTTTTCTCTTTTCTTGGTACTAGGAAGAGTCTGGAGTAGAATCCTTTGCCCTGTTCTGTTGGTGGTACTCTTTCCACAGCTCTCATCTTTGTTAATTGAGCTATCTGCTTTAGAGCTTATGTTTTCTGATTTGGAGGTAGGTTTGGCATTCCTCTTTTTACTGGTAAGGTGTGGAAGTGAAACCTGTAGCCTTGGTCTATGGTCTGCAAAATCCACTTCTCTTTTGTGATATAGTGCCAATTTTTTGAAAATAAGGCTAACTTTCCGCCTAAGGGTGCTGCTATTTGTTCCCTGGTAGGCGGTGTCAGAGCCAAGTCACTGATTGTCCTGTTGCAGTGGCAGTGGTTGTGTCTGTGCCTCGCTGGTTATTGCCTTGCCACTGGCATCCTCTGTAGGCACCTCCTCTGGATTGATTTCTGCCTCTGGAACGTCTATTCCTGCCTCTCTGAGATTTAGAGGAGTCTGGAAAGGACCAATTTTTGGAAGGCCAGTTCCTGCTAAACCTTGGGGGCTGAACCTGTAAGAAATCTTTAACTGTACAGATTTTGCCTTCTCTTCCATTTTCCTCATTACTTGCTGAGCAGGAGAACCAAATAGACTGGTCTTATTCATAGGAGCATGTAACAGCTTTGCTTTAACATGATCCGGCAAGACCTGTTCTTTCAACCATGCATGCCTTCTTATAACTGTGCCAGTCATGGCTGATCTAAATGAAGCCTCCAGTGCATCATAGCCACATTTTAAAGAAAGGTTACTAACCTGCTGAATGTTAATCACCATTTCCAAAACATATTTCTTATCTAAGGAGTCAGAGGACAGTTTCTTAGTTAACTGATCAAGCAAACTC
Source organism: Protopterus annectens (assembly GCF_019279795.1). NCBI lineage: Eukaryota > Metazoa > Chordata > Ceratodontiformes > Protopteridae > Protopterus > Protopterus annectens. The sequence goes on from NC_056734.1 coordinate 564,006,483, forward strand.
TTGGTATTGGATCATATGGAACCGACAGTTCAAAGCTCTAGCTGAAAGAGTAGCAGAGGTGTAAACTTTTTTACCCCATCTCTCTAATGACCTGGATTCCCTTTCAGAAGGGAGGGTTTTTTGCTGAGGTCGAAGCTACTGCCTTAGGCCCCTGGGAGATAGTCTCAGGATCTGCAAGTGGGGCCTTGTATAGGTGGTGATGAGTGTCCGGTACCCTGTAAAACCTATCTGGTTTGGCAGGGGCTGGAGGTAAAGTATCAGGAGCAGTGCAAACATCATTAAATGCATCATCCACAACAGGCAGAACTGGAGGTATAGCTAAGGGCCTATGTTGCGGTAAGTGTAGAAAGGTCCTAAGCCTTATTCTTGAATCTGAGAAATCTTGTCCCTGCCATTGGAATTGCTCTCTCATGGCATGTAAGGTTTCCCCAAAGGAAAATTCCTCTGGTGGAGAGGCAGATGGAATAGATTCTTCAGCATCGGAATCTTCATAAGTAGAAAAAGGAGCCTCTGGATGGTCTGTAATGTCTGAATCATCAGAAGAATCATCTGAGGACACTGGCTCTGGGGGCTCTGCTCTAGGTCTCTTTTCTGGAGGCTGAGAGGCCCTGTCTGGGCGAGATTGGGATCCCCTTATTAAAGAGATGAGATCCTCTGCCAGAGTAAGCATTTGAGAACTGGGCCTGTGTGAGGGGGGCTTAACAGGCACCGATTTAGCAGTTTTGGCTGCTTTAGCCCTGGCAAAGGCCTTAATAGACATGACTGCAGGAGGCCTAGCAGCACCACGTGTTGGGGTAGCGACATCCAAAGGGATGGTGTCTGATAATTCTATAGGAACCACATTAGTAGGCAAAACTTCAGAGGCCGATTCAACTAGGGTAGCAGGAGCCTCGGTAGTAGTCATGGATTCGGCTGAAGATTGACCTGTTTGCTCGGTTTCGGCTGAAACACAGACACTCGCGGTTTGCTTAACCGTGGTTTCGTCCGAAACCGGACCGCGAGTGTCGGTCTTTTTCTTTGCGTTTAACAATTTGAGAAGTCGGAGGATCAGACGGCATAATGTACGCAAAATCTGAGCCGAAAAACTGTTCAGCAAACTCCGACCGACGCCTAAGCGTTCGTCGGTTGAAGGAAGCACAGGCTAAATAGGCTGCTACGTCGTGGGCTGGGCCTAAACAAGGTAAGCAGTAAGAGTGGAAATCTTTGAGGTATTTGTTTCCCACAAGTTAAACAGTTATTTACTTTTTCTGACATCGGCTGAGGCAAGAAAGAGTCCCCAACGGGGTACTTAGCTTTTTAGAAGTCTTTGAAGTAGTATTCGTTAGTAGTAATCTCTGGATCTGACCGACCGGCACTTGCGAACAGCTTCTGCTTCGGGCGCCATGCGGCAAGAAAGACTGGGGAAAATAGCGTCGGCTGATGCCTTTATACCCGAAGACCAGCAGAGATGACATCGGGTGAAGTGCGACACCAGCCGAGGCCAGACCCAGACTTTGGAATCCGGCCGACCGAAGGGCTGCCTGACGACAGGACAACCCATTTGTTATGACTGCAGATGCATCCTTGAAGGACATCCCTGTAATATCTGTGCGGCTTAACCGGTGCAGGGGGGGTAAACAGTCAGGAGACAGACCAGACTCTGAAAATACATCTACAATGTCTAGAACAGGTGGAATATAAAGAGGTCTGTGCTGAGGTAGTATAAGAAAGTGAGCCTTTTCTTACATTCTGAGTAATCTTGGCTTTCCCAGTGAAAGTGCTCCCTCATGGTATGCAGGGTTTCCCCAAAAGAATAATCCTCAGGAGAAGAGGCTGAAAGAAGGAATAGACTCTTCAGCATCAGAATCCTCCTAAGAAGAGAGCATCACTGTTCAGAAGAGGAGTCAGAGGAAATGGAAACCTGATCTGAAGATTCATATTCTGTCTCTTGCCTAGGCCTCTTAACAGGAGGGGGATGGGAACCCCCGATCAAAGTAATTAGGTCTTCGGCCATTTTAAGCATCCGTTTTTTTTAGTCATGGAAGTCTGTTTAGGAGAATGCTGTACTTGTCTTTAAAGCTGCTTTAGTCTTTGCCTTTAAAGCTGAGGTTGGCTTTACATATAATTGTAGGTCTGAAAACACCCTCAGAAGCAGATGCCTGCTCAGCGGCTCCGCACCCATCTGAGGGAATAGTTTGAGTGTCCAATACCTTGAGTATCCAGAGGCCTAGTTGGCTCCATGCAAGAGTCTGAAGCAGCCTGTGGCTGAGGTAGCGGGCGTCAGGGGCTGCGTAAGCACCTAACTGAACTGGCAAACCTGCGACTGGCCTAGCAGAAGCCTCGACTGCTTTGGACCTCTGATGCATGCCCTTTTCCTTGCGCTTTTTATAAACTCATCGGCTGTTCCGACAGCATTATGTAATTAAATCTTCGGCCAAAGTAATTAAAGGCAAAATCGTACAGATGCTTAATAGTGTGTTGGTTAAATCTAACACAACCAACAGCTAGCAACGTTGTGGTCAGGGCCTAGGCAAGGAATATAATCAAAATGAAAATCCTTGAGGTACTTGCTTCCCACAAGAAATGCAACTAACTTTGACATCGGTCTGGAGCAAGAAAAAAAGTTTCCCCAACTGGGTACTTGGCTTTAAAGACTACTTCGGATCTGAAATTCCATTTTGAAAATCTCAGGAGTCAGCTGACCGGCACTTGGGAAAGTACAGTTTTGTACCTACCATAAATGTAGATGTTAGAGTGCTAATACAGCTGCAGCAATCACATATGGGTTCTCTGCCGTCAGGCGGTCCCCTCGGTCGGCCAAATTCCAAAGTCTAGGTCCGGCGTCTGTTGTCGTCCCTTCTTTCCTGACGTCAGTGCAACAGGGGTATACAAAACAAGCAGACGCCATTTTCTTCAGTATTTCTTGCCCCAGATCAGGTGCAACATATATATATATATATATATATATATATATATATATATATATATATATATATATATATATATGCGCAATGTAATCAAAAAACAGTAGTTGCAAGCAAATACACCATAGGAGGATAACCCAAATTAGGTTGTAAGAGGTGTTTAGCCACTAATCTTTTACCAAGAGGGGAAGGAGGGAGGGAAACCTGTACTGCAGCTGTATTAGCACTCGAACATCTACATTTATGGTAGGTACAAAACTGTACTATGTTCATCATGCATACAGCTACAGTAATCACATATGGGTAGAATCCCAAAGCTACGCACAGGGTGGTAGGCACTAGGTGGAACTGGGATGAGCCAGAATGCCCTGCAGCACAGCAGTGGCAAAGCCTGCTCTAGTTTTAGAATACAAAGGCAGGTGGTAGTGTTTTGTGAAGGTATGCACCGAACTCCAAGTGGCTGCCTCCAAAACATCTTTGGTAGGAACTCCTCTGAGGAAGGCTGTAGAGGTAGCTGTGGCCCTGGTGGAGTGGGATCTGATGCCTGTAGGGACATGTTTCCCATGATAGGAGTAACAAAATCGTATGCAGTGGCCTATCCATTTTGAAATGGTCTGTTTGGTAACAGACTTCCCTTGAGCTCCTATAGCATAGGACACAAAAAGTTGTTCTGATTTCCTGAAAGACTTTGTTCTGTCCAAATAGTAACGTAGCTGTCTATGGATGTCTAAGGAATGTAGCAGCCTTTCCCCTTTGTTTTGAGGATTGGGGTAAAAGGTAGGTAAGTGTATGGCTTGATTTAAAGCTACCCTGGATACCACTTTAGGCATAAATGACGGGTTGGTTTTAAGGGAAACCTTGTCCTGATGGAAGATGAGAAAGGGCTGCACAGCCATGACGGCTTGAAGTTCCGAAACCCTACGAGCAGAGGTAATGGCCAGAAGGAAAGCGGTTTTCCAGGACAAATATTGCAAATCTGTTGAGGTAGCTGGTTCAAAGGGAGGCAATGTTAATTTTTCTAGAATGTAATTAAGATCATAGGCTGCCACTGGTTGTTTCCTTGGTGATCTTGTATTCTTAGCCCCTCTGAGGAATTACCTTAAAAGTGGGTGAGAATAACGGTGGATCAATGTTGAATTCTGCAGAAATGGCTGAGGCATGTATTTTTATGGAGGAAAATGAAAGTCAACTGTTCAGCAGCTCAGCTAGATACTGTAATACCAGAGGCAAATTCAGTTTTCTAGGGTCCTGGCCTTTTTTCTCATTCCAAGAGCAAAACAGTTACCATTTTGCGGAGTAAGTCTTCCTAGTAGATGGCCTTCTGGCCTCCAGAAGGACATCCTGAACCTCTTTGGAGAGTAGGGTCTGCTGTGGTGTTAAGGAATTTTCCATGCAGCAAGATTGAGTGTTTTCAGCTGACTGAAGAGTTTTGTAGCTGTGCTGTGTCAGCAGAAGAGGCATTAGAGGTAGAGGCCAGGGAGGAGTACGTGTTAGGCTCCTTAGGAGTGGGTACCAGTGCTGTCTTGGCCAGTCTGGAGCAATCAGTATCATCTTCGGTCTGTCTGCTCTTGCTTTCAAGAGCACCTTGGATAGAAGAGGCAGAGGTGGGAAAGCGTACACTGTCCATGCTGTCCAACTGAATGAAAGGGCGTCCACCCTCCAGGCCTTTGGATGAAAAGTCCTTGAACAAAACTTTTCCAGTTGATGGTTCCTGTGGGAGGCAAAGAGATCTATGTCTGGCCTTCCCCATGTTTGGATTATCTTTGTAAACACCTGTGGATGCAGCTTCCATTAGTGTGGATCTGTCATATTTCTGCTTAGATTGTCTGCCAGCGTGTTTTCCAAACCTGGCAAGTACTGTGCTTGAAGTTAGATTTACCACTCCAGAGCCAAGTTCCAAAGTGTCATGGCTTGTCTGCACAGGGGATATGAATGTGTTCCTCCTTGTTTATGTACCACATTACTGTGGTGTTGTCTGTTTTTATCAATAATTGTCCTGGATGCAGGAGGTCCTTGAATGCTGTAATTGCATTTATTACTGCTAGCATTTCTTTTTGATTGATGTGAAGGTGCTTTTCCTTTTGGGACCATTTGCCCTGAATGCACCTGCCTGTCATGTGCGCCCCCCAGGCGTAATCTGAGGCATCTGTTGTGATGATTTGCTTGAGGCTTGCAGAATGGAAGACCTGTGTTTGACATGCTTGGGCCCACCACAGAAATTCCTTTTGCAAACATGGAATTATTGGTATTATTGTTTCCAAATTGTGGCTGTGTTGAGACCATAGGCTTTTAGGTACCATTGAAGTTCTCATATGCAACTTTGCACATGGGATTAAAAGAATGCAAGATGCCATGAAGCCCAGAGCCTGCAGGATATTCCTTGCAGTAAGCCTGGTACAATTTGCTAGTGTTTTGAAGTACTGAGTTAGTTGCCCTTGTTTTTCTGGCGTAAGATAGGCCATCTGGGTGTTTGTGTCCAAGTTGGCACCCAGGAAAGTTATTTTCTGAGATGGTGTTAGCCTGGATTTCTCTTTGTTGATTGTGTATCCCAGAGAATTCAGTAACCGTGTTGCATAAGCCAGATGTTCCAGAAAAGTGTGCTTGCTGTCCGCTTGGATCAGGCAGTCCAAATAAGGGTAAATTTGTATCCCTTGAAGTCTGCAGTAGGCAATTACTGATGCCAGGCATTTCGTGAATACTCTGGGCGCAGTAGATAAGCCAAAGGACAATGCAGAGAATTAATAGTGGATTGAACCTGCAAGAAATCTGAGGTATCTTCTGCAGCTTTGTCTGATTGGGACATGCAGGTATGCCTCCTTGAGGTCCAATGTTAACAGCCAAAACTCCTTGCCCAGCATGGGAAGAAGCTGCTGTAATGTGAGCATCTTGAATTTTGGTACGAGTAGAAATGTATTTAGGATGGATAAGTCCAAAATGGGTCTCCAGTCGGTTCCTTTTCTTGGTACCAGGAAAAGGCTGGAATAAAAACCTTGACCTTGTTCGTGAGTCAGAACCTCTTGAATGGCTTTCATGTCCATGAGTTTTGTAATTTGTATTTGTGCCTCTGCCCTTTGATTGTATGGCAGGTTTGGCATGCCTCATTTTTGGAAGAGTGTGAAAATGAAATCTGTAGCCTCCGTTTATTATGTCCAGGATCCATTTGTCTGTTGTGATATGCCAATTTCCTGAAAATAGTGCCAGCTTTCCTCCCAAGGGAGCTGCCAGCTGAGATTTGCTTGGCATGAAAAGGAGGAAGTCATTGGGTTTGCTTTCTGTATTGTTGTGCACTGTCTTCAACACCTCTTGGTGCTTGAGTTTGCCATTGCCTGCCTCTATATGATCCTTGAGATTGTCCTCTGCCCCTTGAGCGCCTGTATCTACCTCTTTGGGGCTCGTCTGTGGCTGGAAAGTACCAGTTTTTTGTAGGCCAATTTCTACTAAAACGAGGTGGCTGTACCTGTAGAAAAGCCTTGACAGTTTGCATAGATTTAGCTTTTTCTTCCATTTTCCGTAGTATCTCCTCAGCATTAGTACCAAATAGCACATCCTTTTGTAAAGGAGCATCTAGTAGTTTAACTTTAACATGATCAGGCAAGCTTTGTTCCCTAAGCCAGGCATGTCTACGAATGACTGCTCCTGTAGCAGCGGCTCTACTTGAGGCCTCTAAGGCATCATAACCACATTGTAAGGTGTGTTTACCCACTTGTTCTGCACTATGCATCATATCCTGCAATTCCTTCAAATCTGGTTGTTCAGGTTGAGACATTTTGTTTAATTGAGATAACAGAAACTGCCGATATTTAAGCATATGGAACTGACAACTTAAGCCCTCATGGCTAGGGTGGTAGAGGTGTATACCTTTTCCCCCCACCTTTCTAAGGATCTAGATTCCCTTTCGGAAGGTAGTGGATTCTTGGCAGTAGAGGCCTTCATTCCCTTGGGGCCTTGAGAAATGGTCTCTGGGTCAGCATTATGGCTTTTGAAAAGAAATTTGAGAGAGTTAGGGACTCTGTAGTACCCATCAGGTTTGACTGGTGCAGGAGGCAGGGAATCCGGATTAATACAAGCCTCCGAGTAAACGTCATAAAGTATGTCCAGGACAGGAGGAATAGCCAGAGGTCTGTGTTGAGGTAACAAGAAATTCCCTAAGCCTTTTCTTGGAATCAAAAAAGTCTTGGCCTTCCCAATGGAAGTGCTCCCTCAAGGTGTGCAAGGTTTCCCCAAAAGAAAAATCCTCTGGGGGAGATAGAAGGAATGGACTGTTCTGCATCAGAATCTTAAGGGGAGTACGAGATTTCCTCCACATCAGAATGTTCTGAGAAAATGGAGCCCTGTTCAGAAGAGGGAGAGTCTTCCTCCACTCTGGGTCTCTTGTTTTGAGGGGGCTGGGAACCCCTGATATAGGAAATTAAATCCTCAGCCATTTTAAAGCATCTGCTTTTTGGGCATGGGGCCTGGGGATGGGCCCTGTGCAACAGGCCTCTTGGGATGCATGGCTGATTTGGACTTAGTGAAGGCCTTAATGGAAAAGGAAAAAGAGGGTCTAAATACACCCTGGGTGGAAGAGGACCTGTCCACATTAGGAGGCTCAACACTCACTGTGGTTTCGGTGGTTGTAGTCTGAGTTAGGGCCGAGGTACCAGTGGTTTTGGGTACAGAAGACACCGCCAAGGAAGTGTCGGCGGTAGTCTGACTGCATAGGAGTCTAGCTGAGAACCGGACCACGTGCAGCCAGTTTTGGCGTGGTGTCGGTGGAGACCGCGGACCTCGCGTTTCGGTCCTTGTCCTTTCGTTTTTTGGACAAAACTGTAGTCTGAGTATCAGACATTTTATAATCAAAGGCTTTACCAAAATAATGTTGGGCGAACTCCGCCGGACACTTAAGTGCGTTTATTGAAAGTAGCGCAAAAGCGACAGCCCGAGACGTCGTGGTCTGGGCCTAAACAAGGTATGCAGAGGGAATGGAAATCCTTATGCGGTATTTGCTTCCCACAAGAAATACAATTGTTAACGTTGTCTGACATCTGAGGCAAGAAAAGTTTCCCCAACGGGGTACTTAGCTTTAAAGACTTCGGTTTCCAATTTTTCGTAAATTCAGGAGCTGGCCGACCGGCACTTGTGAACTGCTTCTGCGCGGCGAAAAAGACTGGAGAAAATGGCGTCTGCTGTGTCTTGTATTTCCCTGTCGCACTGACGTCAGGAAAGAAGGGACGACGACAACCAACGCCAGACCTAGACTTTGGAATTCATCCGACCGAGGGACCACCTGACGGCAGAGAACCCATATGCGACTACTGCAGCTGTATGCACGATGAACATATGCTTTTGCTTCTGGCACCACACAGCAAGAAAACTGAAGAAAATGGCTTTGGCTGCATCTTTTATACCTATGGCACACTGACGTCAGAAAAGAGGCAACGGCAACTGACGCTGGACCAAGACTTTGGAATTCGGGCCGACTGAGGGTAGCCTGCCAGCAGGATAACCCAAGTGTAATGACTGCAACAGTGAAACACGAACATCTGAAGTTTTACTTTTTAGCACACTGCAATACCACAGTATTCATTTCTATTGAGCAACCCTACCAATCCGGTGGCAGCTAGCAACATCAGGAATAGGCTTGGGATTAGTGCACTTTTGCTCCTGTTAGAAAAGCAGCAGTGACATTTCCAGCATTCCTGAGGATACCAATCAGGAGAAAGTCAGAAAACTGACCGACGCCAGCTTGATAAGTGGGTATTCCGGCTACTGTTCTGGTCAGATTAACACAGACCTCAAATCCTGCGTTTGATTAGTCAGGGCAATCCCATCCACACTGCCTAGTCTGGTTTTGAACCAGTGTAGCTTAACACTTGCATACAGCTGTATGTGCTTATCTAGGGCATCAATCATGTGAAAGTTGCAACAAGCCTCCAAATCCCAAAGAACTTCTGGGTTAGCACTTTGATCAGCAGTCTATCATCTGCTTCTTAAACAACTTGGAATTAGTGCAACTGTTTTGCTTCTAGTGACAGATGCGGAGATGAGAGCAGCATGAATAGTCAGACAGTAGCTAACTGGCAAATCACTAACATTCTTGGCTAACCTAGTGCATGGATACATTTGCAAGTTTTTGCTGAACTTAGTTTACTGGCTCCTTCTGCTGGCAGCAAGTTCCCAGGCAAGTTATGGGATATGCTTGCTACTGGAGCTAAATTTAAAGCTTCTTGCTACTGGTTAGTGTGTTCTATTGAGCTTTGCTTATTTTCTGTGCAAATCTCATGTTTATAGAAAGCAGAGTTCAGACAAGAGTCATATGCTGACACTACAACTACCTGAAACATAGGAGCTCCTAAAAACTTCAAGATAGTGTAGTGGTTAGAGTCGCAGTTGTATACGCAGGTGTTCACAGTTTGAGTCCCAAGCCAAACTTGTTTTTGGAGGGAGGGTGGCCAGGTGCAGGGTTTGAGTCTCTAGGGATAACTGGCTAGGCTTAAAATGGCTCACAAGGGCAGTTAGTTTAGTACTAACCTATGAAGCTAAGTACCCTTGACAATGAAACAGCACCCAAGACATGAAGCATGCAAGAGTTTAAAAGCACAAGGTAAACCTAAAATCCAATACCTTATTCATAGGACACACCAATGTGGAACCACCCACCAGGCTGTACAAGGGAAAGGGTCAGTCGGTTGCCCATCATGTGTCAGGATTTGCCACTTGACAATCACTCAAGCCCTTTTACCACAAGTACAAGTGATAACTTGAGCTGTACCTCCCTGGACTACATGAACAGAGCTCTTGGAATGCATGTCTGAGGCTGGTAAGAGCATAGCCAATAGCCAGAGTAGCATTCTACCACCAAGAATGATGCCACAATACACCAAATTAACTGGCTTTACCAGTATCAAAGGGATTCAAAATGGCAAACTGGGAGAAGGTAGACCACTCCAACTGCTTTTACCAAGGAATGGCCTGCACCTCTACCTCAGTGTTTTTGCGTGCGTTGCTTAAATCTGTCTGCCCTCTTGACAGTCTTACACAGCTTTCAGCATAAAACAATCTGGCTGCTGCCCAAAGGTACAAGACTTAAATTCTACTTCCTACAAGCACTGCTTGAATCAGATACAATATGCCAGACACCCTGTTTCAGACCAATGGAAGTACTCAGTTAAGCATTTCAATCCCCAACACATGTTCAGACCCAGCACATTAGGCAAAAGCACTACAGGTAGGAGTGTTTACTTATTCAAAAAAATATTTTAACCTTCAGACTGACAAAAGGCCAGAAGCTCCTCCACACCCAAACCTCATATCAGTTTACTACAAAACTGTCCTGCCACCTTTGGCCCACATCTACTTGGTAGATAATCTATTTAAATAAACACCATCCTAAGGGACTACCTCAAACTACACCACATTTACTCATCTTCAAACATGCTCAGAAATTTCTGGAACTCTATCCAAACAACCTGGGTCTGCAACTCAACCAAAAGTAATCCCAGATTTAGTCCTCACCAATATTAGGACAGCATTGCTCTGCAACAATGTTAAACTTCCTCTGATCAAATCAGGCCCAATACTCGCACTTACCATGCAACTGAAGCCTAGAGCAACGTCCAATACCTCTGTATTCAGAAACTATGTGAAGGTGAATCTTAAACTGATTAACTAGCTAAAGCCCCTTTCATCCTGACACCACTGTTTATGCAAAATCCTTCACTGCCAAATTCTATGTACGCGTAAAACGCTGCATCCGTTTCCTCAGAAATTTGCCAAATTCAACAACCCCAGAGGAACCACAAACAATTCTAAAAAACTTTGCATGCTGTAACTCCAAGATTTCAAAAATACTAAAGGAACTCCAGACCCAGATCAAAGCTAGACATAGGGTAAAATCAGCCACCAAGTGAACACCAAAAAGCCCCTATGTAATAAACCTCAAACAATACCCAGCTGTGTAAATATTCCAACATTGCCAATCTACTAGCAGACAAATTTAGATGAAAATTCACTTCCTCTCCCAGACATTCAGTTCATATACTGAACAGCTACACACCCTCCCATTAAAATCTCCCAAAACATTCAAAGCACCAAAGCCAAGAACACTTATGGAGCCAGACCGAATTTCCGGGGTTTTTAATTTTTACTCCTGATATCATATACAGTGCATACACGACATCAGCTTCTGCAGACCAGTCTGTGTTCAGGCACTGCACAGCTTCCCCAGCTCCTCGAAGTAGAAAATGTAAACTTGTAGGTGCGTGCAATAGAAAGGGCAGTTTCAAAGTGTTTGCAGGACAGTCCAGGTGCGTAACTTTTACTTAGCTGCATTACTTTTGAGAAACTGCAAGAGAAAAGTACAGTTGTGTACACTTAACACAGATGGAGTGTATTCACTGTTGCAGTCATCACACTTGGGTTACCCTGCCAGGGGTAGCCCTCAGTCGGCCCGAATACTAAAGGCTTAGTACTTCTGCATTGGTTGCTGTTGCTCCAGGACTGACGTCAGGTAGCAGACACCATTACATCAGTTTTTGCCTAAAAACTGTCAGCACTAAAATAGGGAGCTAGGTTATGGTGGACCACCACCAGTAGAAAGTAAATACAAAAATTCCCTGTAAGGAGGGCGAGAGAAAAGGGGGATGGAGGGTGGGAAGCCAGGACTGCAACAGTGAATACACCAATATCTACATTTATGGTAAGTGTAGACAACTGTATTATGTTTAGTGGTTTGCTGTTGGTCACCACACTTGGGTTGATTCCGTAAGCAGAAAAGGGTGGAGGCAGTCAAGACTGGGGGCTGGCTAGGATGCCCTGCAACACTGCAGTGGCAAAGCCTGCCCTGGATTTGAAGATAGGCAGGTGGTAATGCTTGAAGGTATGAACAGAAGTCCATTTTGCAGCCTCCAGGATGTCCCTGGTGGGGACCCCTCTGAGAAAAGCTGCAGAGGTGGAGGTTGCCCTGGGGGAATGCATCCTGACCCCCCTTTGAGGGGTGGACTCCTGTGCTGTTTGTAGCAGAAATGGATGCAGTGCGCTATCCATTTGGAGACTGGATATGGCCTTGCCCCTGCTGCGAAGCAGACTAGCAATTTTCTACAGATTTAGTCCTATCCAGATAGAATCTGAGTTGTGCACATAGAGATCATAGAATCCTTTACCTCTTGTTTTGTGGATTAGGAAAAAAGGTGGGCAAATGGATTGGCTGAGAGCCATACTGGACACCACTGCAGGCATGAAGAATGGGTTGGTTCCAAGAAAGACCCTGTCAGCATGGAAAATGATGAAGGGCTCTACAGCCATGAGTGCTTGTAGCTCAAACTCTTCTAGCTGAAGTGATGGCCAGAAGCAAGGCTGTTTTCCAAGAGAAGAATTTTAAGTCTGCTGAAGCTGGAGGCTGAGGGGGGTAGGGTGAGCTTTAACCCAAAGTTAAGGTCCCAAGCTGGGGTAGGAGCTCTTCTGGGTGGCCTTAAGTTGTTAGCCCCTCTTAGGAACTGTTTGAGGGTGTGAGGAAAGGTGGCTCTGTGCTGTAACGAGCAGAGATGGCAGAGGCATGAATTTTAATAGAACAGACCCCCTGTGTAGTAGATTTTGCTAGGTAATCCAGGATGAGAGGTAGGTAGGGCTGTGCTGCTCTGCTCCCTTAGCCTGGATACAGGTGCAAAACCTTTTCCACTTGTCAGCATAGGATTTTCTAATGCTGGGGTACCTGGCCTTGTGTACAACATCCAGGACTTGTTTGCTTAGGCTAGCAGCTGGAGGAGATAAGTACAGTTGTGTACACTTACCATAAACTTAGATGTTAGTGTACTCACTGTTGCAGTCATTACATTTGGGTTATCCAGCTGGCAGGTTGCCCTCAGCCTGAATTCCAAAGTCTTGGGTCCAGCATCAGTTACTGTCAGCTCTTCCCCGACGTCAGGTCATCAGGGGTATAAAAGATGCAGCCAACACCATTTTATTCAGTTTCTTGCCCCAGATGTCAGGTGCCCCCTAAAGGGTAGGCTAAAATTATGTAAATAAAAACATACATGCACCAAAAATAAGCTTTACCTTCATCTATAAACAAATAGAACACCTAGGTTGTATAGATTAGAGATATAGATTAGAGAAGTAAAGTTCCAGCAAAAATAAGGGGGATGGCGAGTGGGTAACCTGGACTGCAACAATGAATACATTCGAGCATCTAGATTTATGGTAAGTGTACACAACTGTACTATGTTTAGTGTTTCACTGTTGCAGTCATTACATTTGGGTGGAGTCCCAAAGCTATGGTTAGGGGGCTGGAGCTAAACCGCATTAGGAGCGGCTATGAGGCTCTACAGAACTGCAGTGGCAAAGCCTGCCCTGGATTTAGAGTAGAGGCAGATTGTAATGTTTTGTAAAGGTATGCATTGAACTCCAAGTAGCAGCCTCTAAAATGTCTTTGGTTGGTACTCCCCTGAGAAAGGCTGCAGAAGTGTCTGCAGCTCTGGTTGAATGTGGCCTAATGCCCTTAGGCACTGGTTTGCCATGCTGAGAGTAGCAGACAAAAGCAGCGACATATCCACTTTGAAATAGTCTGCTTGGAGATAGCCTTTCCTTGTGATGCTGTGGCATATGCCATTAGTAATTGTTCCGTCTTTCTGAACTTTAGTTTTGTCCAAGTAGAATCCAAGTTGTCTGCGTACGTCCAAAGACTGCAGAATTTTCTCCCCCTTGTTCTGCAGTTTTGGATAAAAAGTTGGCAAATGAATTGTTTGGTTAAGGGCTACACTGGATACCACCTTAGGCATAAATGTACGATTGGTTCTCAGAGAACCTGTCTGGATAAAAAATTATAAAGGGTTCCACAGCCATGAGAGCCTGTAGCTCAAACTCATCTTGCAGAAGTTATTGCTAGGAGCAGAGCAGTTTTTCAACATAAGAACTTTATATCCGCAGTAGCAGCTGGCTGTAAAGGAGGTAAGGTGAGTTTTTCCATGACATAATTGAGGTCCCATGCAGGTATTTGCATTCTCCTTGGAGGCCTTAAGTTTTTAGCTCCGAGGTCCTGCCTTAAAGGATGAGAAAAAAAAAAGATGGTGGCTCTGCATTGCAATGAGCCGAAATGGCAGAGGCATGGATTTTAATTGATGAGAGGCCTTTCTCCAGCATCCCAAGTATTGCAGAATGAGGAATATTTGGGACAGCTGTATCAGTTCCTTGAGCTTTGTTCCAAGCGCAAAATCTCTTCCATTTCCCAGCATAAGACTTTCTAGTACTAGGCCACCTGGCTTCAAAAAATGGCATCCATCACAGCTTTACTGAGATGTGTGGTTCGTATGGCTACATTATCCACCATGCTGCCAGGTTTATGGTCCCGAGTTGGCTGTGCAGAATGATTGTTTTGCTTGGACAGTAGATTGGGTATTTGAGGCAAGGTCCAGGCTGGGCATTGGGACAAGTTCCTTAAGATGGGATACCAGTACTGGCGTGGCCAGTCTGGGGCAATCAATTTTGGTTTCTCCTGCCTGACCTTTAGGAGTACCTGGTGGAGGAGAGGCAGTGGAGGAAAGGCATATACTGATAGGTTTGTCCAGCTGAAAGAGAAGGCGTCCACTTTTCAGGCTCGTCTGTGAAACCACAACGACCACGAATCCACCAAAAACATTCAAAAATACACCAGCAAAAGAAGCAGTCAAAAGGTGAGATGAAGAGAAATAACTTTAGTCCATGTTATACATCCGTACTGGTACCTCGGAAATTCACCTTCAATGGAACAAATATTCAAATACACACACTTATATACTCATCAATTAAACAATCAATTCATTAACTTATTAACCCTATAAACACTTTAAAATATCATCTAACATTCATTTAATATTGTAAGTCAATGCTGTGTCCCACAAAGCCATGGCTAGTCTGCATAGGGGATAAGATTGAGTGCCCCCCTGCTTGTTTATGAACCACATGACTGTGGTGTTCTGTATTTATCACTTGTTGTCCCGGACAAAGTAGGTCCTTTAAGGCTGTCAGGGCATTTTGAACAGCTAGCATCTTTGATTGATATGTAGATGCTTTTGGTTTGTGGACAGGTGCCCTGAATGCCTCTTCCTGCCATGTGTGCCCCCCAGGCATAATCTGATGCATCCGTCATTAGGCTCTGCCTGGCGAGGGTAACGAAAATGGCTGTCCCTTGTTTTGGTGACAAGTCTTTGCCCACCATCGAAACTCCTGTTGCGGCAGGGAATTAGTGTAATCCTAGTCTTCAGACTGTGGCAATGTGTCCAGACACTTTTGGTACCATTGAATTTTCCTCATATGCAGTCTTGCATATGGAATTAGTAAGATGCAGGATGCCATGAAGCCCAAAGCCTGCAGAATTTTTCTTGCAGATAACTGAGCCTTTGCTGCCATTCCTTGAAATAGGTAGTCAGTTGCCTTTGTCTGGAGTGAGATAAGCCATCTGGGCAGTTGTACTTAAGCTTGCACCCAGGAATATTCTCCTTAGAGGGTATTAGCTTTGATTTCTTTTTGTTGACTGTGCCCCCTAGGCATGCTAAAAGTCTCATCACTAAAGTCAGATGCTGTAGTAGAATGTCCTTGTTCTCTGCTTGCATGAGGCAGTCATCCAAGTAAGGATATATTTGTATTCCTCTGTCTGCAGTAAGCAATTACTGGTGCCAGGCACTTTGTGAAGACCCTAGGCACAGTAGATAAGCCAAAGGACAGTGCAGAGAATTGTTAATGCTTTGAGCCAGCCTTGAATCTGAGGTATCTTCTGCATGATTGTCACATGCAGGTATGCCTCTTAGGTCTAAGATCATGAGGCAAGCCTTGCTGCCCAGCATGGGCAGAAGCTGCTGTAACATCAACAAATTGAATTTTGGTATATCCAGGAAAGTGTTTAGAATAGATAGGTCCAGTATTGGTCTCCATGCTTTTTCCTTTCTGGGTACCAAGAACAGTCTTGAGTAAATTCCTTGTCCCTGCTCTTGCTGTGGCAATTGAATAGCCCTCATGTCCATGAGAGCTGCGACTTGATTTTGAGCCTCTGCCCATTGATTTTTTGGCAGGTCTGGTCAACAGTTTGCCCTTGGCAGGGTATGGAAATGAAACTTGTAGCCTTGTGACACTGTCTAGAACCCATTTGTCCTGGGTTATAATGTGCCACTTGAGAAAAAAAGTGCTAGTTTTCCCCCTAAGGGTGCTGCCAGAAATTTCTCTCCACCTCTGGAGGTAGAAGCACTCCACTGCTTAGACCTGTAGGATCCTTGCGGCTGTGATCTGCCTCTAAGAGTGTCTGGATCTGCCCCCTTTGAGGTCAGACTGGAAAGGACCAATTCTTTGTAGGCCAGTGTCTGCTAAATCTAGGTGGCTGAACTTAAGAAATCCTTGACCGTTTGCATAGATTTAGCTTTGTCCTCCATTTTCTTTAACACATCTTCTACCTTGACACCAAACAAGGTATGTTGTAAAGGAGCATCTAATAATTTTGCTTTAACATGGTCAGGCAGATTGTTCCTTTAACCAAGCATGCCTCCTAATGACAGAACCCATAACAGCAGCCCTGCAGGAGGCCTCCAAAGAATCAAACCTACATTACAAAGTAATGCATTCAGAATTTGCCATCATTTTCTGTTTAAGCAGTGCTATGATATATTGCTAATATCTGAGCATATGAAACTGGCAATTTAAGGCCCTTATAGCCAAAGTAGCAGATGTGTAAATCTTTTTCCCCATCTATCCAGAGCCCTAGAATCCCTCAGAGGGGGTAGGGGTTTTTTTTGCAGTAGAAGCCTTGACCCCTTTTGTACCCCGAGAAATAGTTTCTGGGTCTGCATCAGGGTTTCTGAAGAGGAATTTATGAGAGTCAAGGACCCTGTAGTATGTCCGGCTTAACAGGAGCTGGAAGTAAAGAGTCAGGGGTCGGACTACACTCAGAGAACACATCTACAATGTTCAACAGGTGGAATAGTTGGAGGCCTGTGTTGAGGTAGTAAAAGGAAGTCTGAATCTTTTCTTAGATTCTGAAAAATCTTGGCTCTCCCAGTGGAAGTGCTCCTTCATGGTATGCAAGGTTTCCCCAAAAGAGTAGTCCCTCAGGAGAAGCTGGGGGGGGGGGGGGTATTCCTCATCAGAAGAAATGGAAACCTTATCTGAAGATTCATAATCTGTCTCTTGCCTAGGCCTCTTAGGAGGGGGATGGGAACCCCTGATCAAGGTAATTAAGTCTTCAGCCATTTTGAGCATCTTTTATTTGGGCATGGAGGCCTGTCCTTGTGGCTGGTGAACTTGTTTCTTTGCCTTTAAAGATGTTTTAGTCTTTGAAGTCGGTTTAATATATAGTTTAGGTCTGAATACACCCTCAGAAGCAGATGTCTGCTCAGCAGCTCCGGACCCATCTGAGGGAATCTCAGAGGCTCCAATAACTTGTTTCTTGCAGCCTGGCCAACTCCACGTGGGAGTCTGTAGCGGCCTGCGACTCTAAAGTAGAGAGTCAGGGACTGCAAAAGCGCCTCACTGTGAACTGGCGACTTGCTTAGAAGCGTCGGTTTTGGACCTCTGTTGCCGGTCTTTCCTTTTCTTTGCGTTTTTTGTGAACTCAGGTAGTCAGATAACTATCCTACGACACTATAATTAAATCTTCGCCCAAAATAGCTTAATGCAAAACTGTATAGACGCTTAGTGAGTTGGTTAAATCTAGCACAAAACAGAAAACAATAGCAACGTCGTGGTCAGGGCCTAGGCAAGGAATACAGTAAGAATGAAAGTCCTTATGAGGTATTTGCTTCCCACAAGAAATACAATTAACTTTGACATCGGTCTGGAGCAAAAAAAAAAAAAAGTTTACCCAATGGGGTACTTGGCTTTTAATGAAAACTTTGGATCTGAAACTAACACGAAAATCTCAGAAGTTGGCCGACCGGCACTAGAACTGCTTCTGCTTCGGGCACCACACGGCAAGAAAGACTGAACAAAATGGCATCGGCTGCATCTTTCATACCCCTGACGACCTGATGTCAGGGAAGAGGCGACCACAACAGACGCAGGACCCAAGACTTTGGAATTCAGGGCAACCTGCCAGCAGGACAACCCAAATGTAATCACTGCAACAGTGAAACATTAAGAACATCCAGGGAATAAAGCCAGGCTGCCAGGTTCAGGGTCTGCAAATTGTGGATGTATGAAATCTCCATTCTTCTGTCAGGAGTATTAGGATCTGAGGTAGGTACCATGGTAGCAGGGGTAACCGGCTATGCAGTAGTAGGTACCACTGCTGGCATGGCCAGTCTGGGGCAAGATTGTCCTTGGTTTTTCCTCCCGTGTTTTGAGCAGCACCCTTAAAATGAGTGGTAGAGGGGGGAAAATGCATAGAGTAGTATACCCATTGGAAGGATACAGCATCCAATTTCCAGGCCCTATTGTGAGGTTCCCTGTTGCAGAATGTGCTGAGCTGATTGGAGTGAGAGGCAGAGAGGTCCACCTTCGGGGTGCCCCATTTCTGGCTTACAAGGTTGAAGGTTCTGTGGTCTAGCAGGTTTCTGCTCAAGATGTCTGCCAGAGAGTTTAGGGAGCCTGGCAGGAATTGTGCTAGGTGTATTTGCATGGATGAGGCAGTGTGCCAAAGGGTCATGGCAAGCCTGCAGAAAGGAGAACAATGAGTCCCTCCCTAATTGTTGATATACCACATCACTGTGGTGTTGTCTGTTTTGATCACTATAGGCCCTGGGGAGAGTAGGGGGTCTGAAAGCAGTCAGGGCATGCTGAACAGCTAGCATCTTTTTGATGTGCAGATGCATTTGACTTGGGCTCCAATGGCCCTGAACGCACATGATGTCCAGTTCTGCACCAGGTCTTGAGTGTCGACACTCAAGTTTTTTTTTTTTTTTTAGGTACCATTGTAGTTTCCTCATATACATATGGGAATATGGAATGAGTAGAATGCAGGCCATGAACTCCACAGCTTGCAGGACTGTCCTTGCGGACAAAAGGGTTCCGGTGGCTAGTTGAGAGAACTGGCTTGTCAGGGCTTGTTTTGCTGGAGTAAGGAATGCCATCTGGGATGCTGTGTCCAAGCTTGCTCCTAGGAACACAATTGTGCATAGGGACTAGTTTTGACTTATTTTCATTGATAGTATACCCCAGGGAGGTCAGTAGTACCTTTACAAAGGTCAGGTGCTGTAACAGCTTTTCAAGTTTGTCTGACCCTCCTCAGTAGGGGTAAATTTGAATATTTCTTTTCTGCAAAAAGCAATGGCTGGAGCCAGGCATTTTGTGAAAACTCTGCAAGCAGTGGACAAGCCAAAAGGTAAGCACAGAGAACTGAAAGTGCATAGATCCTGTCCTGAAATGCAGATATTCCTTGCACAATTCCCTAATTGGGACGTGTAGGTAGGCCTCTTAGGTCTAGGGTGGCTAATCAAGCATACTTGGAAAGCATAGGAAGAATCTGCTGGAATGAGCATTTTGAATTCTGGTATCACCAGAAAAGTGTTAAGAATGGATAGATTAAGGATTGGGTACTAGGTGCCCTCTTTTCTGGGTACCAGGAAGAGTCTAATAGAAACCTTGGCTTATCTGGTCTGCAGGAACATGCTTATTGCCCTCATGGAGAGTAGGGAATGGACTTGCTTTTTGGCCTCTGTCCACTGGTTTGGAGGAAGATCTGGGAACCCTTTTGGGGTTGGCAGAGTGTGGAAATATGTATCCCTGAGACACGGTTGAGAACCCATCGGTCATTGGTAATAAAAGCTGTTTGCATGGAAGGAGAGTTTCCTCCTAGGGGCACAAGCAGGTGGGCAGACGTAAAGAGTGGAAGGGTAGTCATTGTGAGTTCTTAATATAAGGGGTGGCTTAGCACTCCGTTTTTGAAGAGAAGGAACTCCACTGCTTAGATCTCTGCTTCCTCTGGGTCTGGGCTGAGCTGACCTAGAGGGGGCTGGAAAGGACCAGTGCTTGGAAGGGCAATGCCTACTAAACCTTGGAGGCTGGACCTGTAAAATGTCTGCATAGATTTGGCTTTTTCTTCCATCTTTTGTAAGACCTCTTCTCCCTTGGTACCAAATTGTTTTCGTTCAATGGTGCGTCCAATTTTGATTCAACATGGTCTGGCAAGGTCTGTTCCTTAAGCCAAGCATGCCTTAAGGACAGAACCAGCGACTGCTGCCCTGCAAGATGCCGCTAGGGTGTCAACACCACACAGCAAGGTGTGCTTAACTTGCAGAATGCATAAACTCTTGTAATTCATTTTCTACACAAGCAGTAAAGGTTTTGAGGAGTTCCATGGTATGCTGCTATTTCAACATGTGGAACTGACTATTTTTTGTGCTCTAATAGCAAGAGTTGCAGAGGTGTAAAGCTCGGGAATCCCTGTGAGGGTGTGGGATTCTTAGCTGAGGTTACTTTGATTCCTTAAGGTCCTTGAGATTACCCTCTGGGTCAGCAGTAGGATTTTTGAAAAGGTATTTGTCAGGGACTCTAGTACCCAGTCAGGTTTCCTGAGAGCAGGAGGAAGGGTGTCAGGTTTCCTGAGAGCAGGAGGAAGGGTGTCAGAAGTCAAATTGGATTCCATAAAAATTGTCCACAACATCCAGGACATGAGGAATGGCTAAAGGTCTGCGCTGTGGTAAACCTAAGAATTCCTAGAGTCTCTTGACTGCGTATAATCCTGACATTCCCAGTGGATATGCACCCTTAAAGTATGTAGGGTTCACCAAATGAAAAATCCCCGGGAGGAGGCGCAGAAGGGATGGATTCCTCTGCATCAGAATCCTTAAGCAGAGAGGTTGCATGCCTTCATATTCAGAAACGTCAGTCATCGGACTCCTGTTCAGATAAAGCTACTGGGGACATCTTTCAGAAGGGGTAGCCTAGCTTCTCCTAAGCACAAGGTCTTCTGCCATTTTAAGCATTTGCAATTGAGGCATGGAAGCAGGTGCCCGAACTTGGCTGTTTAGGCGTAGTTGGTACCCTGGCCTTTAGAAACTGTTTTTGTCTTTTCTCGGTTAGGAGCCGCCACAGCAGAACTCCGGTCCGCTAAGGATTGGCAGTAGATTTTTACGTACAGAGTTACCAGCTCTGACGCACGACCTTCAACGAAAGTACACCCATTCACGCATGTCTCCACACTGAGGACTCTAGCTGAGAATGTAACAGGACAACGTCTTACTGTGAGGTGACAATGCTACCGCAGCTCCACCGTAGAAAACGAAGATGCAAAATAAGTGTCAAGTATTGGTAATGCAAAGAACTTCTGTGAAGCCGGTACCTGCTCAGCGGCTCCAGACCCATCCAAGGTAGAGACATCCGCAAGATCCTTAGTTGGAGTCTCACGGAACACTGGACTTCAAATGCATCTTAGTGGCCTGCGAATCCAAAGTGGACATCGGGGGCTGTGAAAGCACCTCACTGTGGACCATAGAACTACTAGCTTAACGGAAGCATAGTTGGCAGTTTTAGACCCATGCGGTCTATCTTTTTCGTAACATTGGTAGTTGAATGGCTTACCGAAGCCATATCAGAATAAGAGGACTGAGAAAATATCTAGCTACAATAAGGGCCTGACAACTGAGTTCGGGCGTTGAAAAAAGCACAAAAGCGACAGCGAGGGACATCGTGGTCTGGGCCTAAATAGGTGACGCAGTAAGAATGGAAGTCTGTGTGGTATTTGCTTTCCACAGGACAGAGAATTGTTAACGGACATCTGTTAGAGCAAGAAAAAAGGATCCCCAATGGGGTACTTATCTTTAGAAAACTTCAATTCAGAAATGAAACCTCAGGTAGCAGCCGACCGACAGTCGTACAAACTGCTTTGGGCTCCTCGGCAAGACTGATAAAGGAGTCTGCTGCCCGATTTTATACCACTGACAACCTGACATCAGTCCTGGAGCAACAGACGCAGAAATACTAAGCCTCTGGTATTTGGGTCGACTGAGGGCCACCCCATGACAGGATAACCCAAGTGCGATTACTACAACATTGAAACATGAACATATGCTTAGCTTAACATTTGCTCAACAGCTGGTGTAAACTCATTTACTTTACGGATAAACTGCTTTGCTTTTAATGGCTGGTGGATGTGTACTTAGAAATTATGGCATCTTAGTTTCTGCTTAACAATTGGTGCGCGCGCAAGAGCAAGCAAGCCCCAGTTAGGTATAACTGCTGGTCAGAGTTACTCAGACTAACCCTGTACCTTGGGTACAAGCAGCAAGAGCCTAACTTCTGTACCCTAACACCACTTGTGATTCAAGGAGTTAAGTTATGTACTCACCATAACGTTCCATCTGAGTATCTTCATTTGTCTGCAACCTTTGTGATACGGATCTCATCTCGGATCCGAGCCGGCAACTTCTATCACAGCAGAGATTCGAGCCCCTAGCTCCTCCCTTTACCTATAATCCCCTGCCAACCCTGACTGACCTCAGATCAAGTTTGCCCCATAGCACAGCTAGTACTGTGTCCCAGAGGGAACTAATCTGAAGAACCCTAAGTAGGATCATTTTGGTCAGGGGGAAGGAGGGGGGATGGTTGCAGACAAATGAAGATACCTACTCAAATGGAACGTTACAGTGAGTACATAACTTAATCTGAAGTAGGACTTCAGATGTCAGCAACCTTTGGGACAGAGTCCCCAGCTACCTAAATCTTGGGTGGCCTTCATGGAAGGATATTCCGGAGCACTGCAGAGCCAAACGACGCCCTACCTCGGGAGACCATATCTACTTTGTACTGGCTGATAAAGGTAGGAGACGAAGCCCAAGTGGCTGCAGAACAAATGTCATCCAGAGAAACTCTAGCCTTGAAAGCAGCCGATGTAGTAATGGCCCTCGCAGAATGAGCACGGACTCCCTGAGGTGCAGGCCTTCCCGAGCTCTGATGTGCTAAGAGAATACAATTAGATATCCATCTGGAGAGGGTAACCTTAGAACCCGTCTTACCGAAGATGTTTTTGGCAAAAGAGACAAACTGATCGGATTGCCTATGACCAGTAGTTCAAGGAGTATAAAAATGTAGTTGTCTGAACACGTCTAAAGAGTGCAGCTTATACTCTGTTTTGATAGTTGGGGAAGAATACTGGAAGACTAATAGATTGATGTTAGCTTCCGATGATACCTTAGGTAGGAAAGACGGATTTGATCCTGAGGTGAACTCTGTCTGGGTGGAAGACCAAATACGGTGGTTTGACAGAGCCTGGAGTTCAGAGACCCTCTTGGCTGAAGTTAAGGCCACCAAAAAGGCCGTTTTCCAAGAGGTGTTTAAGATAAACAGTGGCCTCCAGCTCGAAAGGGGGGCTTAGTCAAGGCCTGTAAAACTAGGGATAAATCCCATGGGGGTAACCACCTCCTTAACTGGGGGCCTGAGAAGGAAGGTACCCTTAATGAAGGTCTTACACAGTTTGGAAGTAATAAGCGGCCCCGATTCCTGACCTACATGGTAGTGTGAAATTGCTGCAAGTTGCACTTTGCCCGTGGAAGAACTACCCCCTGGTGAAAGATAGAAAATCTAGAACCGACGCTACTGGTGCCGTGAAAAGATCCGACTGTTCCGCCCAAGCGGAAAAACGTTTCCATTTGCTCCGATAGACCCTTCTGGTGGAAGGCTTGTGAGCTGCTACTAGGATGGATTTGAATGGAGATGAAATTTCGGGAGTCCTTATCAGGAGTGGAACTGGAGCAACCAGTCAGCTTTAGGTTGGCCAGGTTCGGGGAAGACCCAGGGGGTGTGAAATGAGATCCGGTAGGGGATCTAACATCCAGGGCGGATGAATCAGGTGAGACCATAGGTAAGGGAACCACGTTCTGACTAGGCCAGAATGGGGCAATAAGGATCATTTTGCTCCCCAACCGACTGGCTTTCTGCAACAGTTTCATCAGGGGCAGAGGCAGGTAAGCATAAAGCAGACCGGGAGGCCAAGCATCAACTAGAGAGTCTCTTGGGGACTCCCCCGGAGGGGTGATCAGAGCGAAGTAATCGTTGCATTTGGTATTTGAGTGAGAGGCAAATAGATCACAAGGTCGCCCCCATCGGGCAAATATTTGCTCTGCCACTAGAGGGTTGAGAGACCACTCGTAAGGAGTCAGGATAGTACGACAGCCTGTCCGCTAATATGTTGGACCATCCTGGAATGTAGAGGTGTTAAGAGATGTTAGAAATAGAACGTAGGATGGACATTCGGGAGGAGTACAGTTGCTTGTCTCCCTTCCGACAGACCCCGGGGGGAGGCAGCGTATTCTTTGATTAGATCACGCTGCATCCGAATGACGTGTGCCATATATAATTCATGGCCCTCAAGGAGGTCGCTGAACTGAAGGCCCGCTTCCCAAGGCGGTCCATCACATGAGACTCCTTGCTCGGCAGATGAACTGTGGGGCTCTCCTGAGCCAACTCTTGGTGGCTGCCACCACCATGGCATCCACAGGGGGACCTCTGCTCCAATGGGTTCTCTGACAGGGGGCTCAATTTTGTCTGGGCGCTTGGGAACAGGCTCTAGTGTCCAGCTCCTCCCAAGCCCTAGTGGCTATAAGATCCACTAAGGGGTCAGGGGGAGGGGACACCCAAGAGGTTGATGGCCCTGCCTCGAACGCCTCTAGGAATATGGATTCGGAGGAAGCCTTGGGGGGGCAGACCACCCCCCTGACTCTTAGCATTTCCATGACTTCTCCAAAGGAGACATCCTCAGGGGGTGACCTTGGGGAGCCTTCCCCTTCATCCAAGTCCATATCATCAGTGAGGGACTCAGGGGAGTCCACGTGCCTCCTTTTGCACTTAGACTTGCGAGGAACCTCCTCGGGGGGGGGGGGGCTGTCAGAGGAGTCCTCACCAGCAATATCCTGTTCCAATGGAACACCTAGAGGCGCTGAAGCAGGCTGCACCGAATGCCGGGTGAGGGGAGCCAGGACCAGCTGAGGGAGTGCAGGGAGGAGCCGAAGCCAGGACCGGGGGCCTGGATGCACTCAACAGCACCCTCTCCACCACCACGAAAGCCTTAGGGGGAACCGCTCAGACGGATCTGAGATCTGACTCCCACTCGGATCAGAGGTGGGGATCGGGCCCGTAGCAGAGACCATCGGATCCGAAGGACACGTGCGCCCGGGACGGAGCAGAGAGCACAGAGTCCCTCGGATCCAAAGCTCGGCCCACTGCTCCGAGAGGTCGGATCAAACAAACGAGGGAATAGTCGAAGCCGAAGTACCTAGCACTGTCAGCTCCAACCCACCCCCAGACCCAACGCAGCTCAGCCAGCTCCGAACCCAAGAGGTGGGTCGGAGAAGGAGCTATAGGAGCGAAAAAAGGGGTTGAGCTCCCCCCGGAGGGGGGAGGCAAGAGCACTCATCTGCATCTGGGCCTGGATAAACCTTCATCATCCGGTCCATGTCCGAGTCAGACATACTGAATGTGGACCTAGAGGAGGCCACCGAGGCAGGCCTGGAGTGCCGCCTCGATGAGGACCGGGTCACCTCCTCCTTGGGTCCCTGGGAGAAGCAAGGGGATCGGATCAGGAGGAGGTGAACCAGAAATCCGGGAGGGAGAAACATGCTTGGCAGGTGGGGCCAAGGAGTCCTCTGCCCGCCGCTTAAGGTGCTTCTCCCTCCGCTTCTCTTTCTTGGCCTCCCTCACCTCCGAAGCCATAGCGGGAGGTTGAGTCCCGGTCGGAGGGAGCAGGAGTGGCCGTTACTGAGGACTAGGTAACGGTCACAGAAGTACCTGAGGCCAGGTCTGGGGGCAAAAGGCCCGCCAGAGCCAGCTTCGACCTCCGATCCTTAAGTGCCCTGGGGTTGAACGCAGTGCAAATCACACAACCCGGAGAGGTGTTCAACCCCAAGGCACCTAACGCACTGTGTGGCCATCAGCTGGTGAAAGCTTGTGACCACACTGTGCATTTCGAAAAAGTGGCTTTAGGGGCCTCCGACATAACTAAAGTAAAACACTCACTAGGCCCCTACACTCTACACACTGCAACCAGCGAGGGCAGGGAGGAAAATTTAAATTAAAATTTAAGCTAATTTAAGCTAAAAAGTAAGAGAAATTAGTGTTAAGGGGAAACCTAAACACACACACAGACACTAGATTAAGAAATAGAGAGTTGAAAACTGTTCTCTCAGAATCACCAAGAGCTCTGGAATCTAGCTGTTGCTTGAAGAGCAGAAAACTAGATCTGGGGTCAGTCAGGGTTGGTAGGGGATTATGGGTAAAGGGAGGAGCTAGGAGCTCGGATCTATGCTGTGATAGAAGTTGCCGGCTCGGATCCGTATCCCAAAGGTTGCTGACAAATGAAGTCCTACTTCAGATCCATAGTTAACTGTCCAAAGTTTTACAGAATTGTCTACAATGTTTGGCTCTACTTGTGGTTTTCTGGCAAATCAGTGAGAACTGAATTCACTAAATGATAGCAGCTTAAGTTTCTTACAGGAAACGCATGGTAACAAAACATCTTATTCTAGCAACTTCTTAGACTAAACAATGTTTAAAATTCACTGGTTTTGGGCCTTAGTCCCACCCCCAGTAAATTTTGACTTTTTCCAGATTCCTTGTGCTAAACTGTTCAGGGGAGAGAAGTTTAGTGCTGCTTATGCAAAATCTGTTTATGTTGTTAGTAACACAACAGGTAGAATACTTGCTTTTGATGTAGAAGACTGGGTTCTACTCCCACTGTATGCAAGATTGTTGATTCTGCACTATGTTGTACTTCAAAGGGGGTGGATGCTGCAGTCCTGAGAATGTCCTCTGGCAGCGATACCTAGCAACTATGAAATTATCAGTTTGCTAGCCATTCCCTATTGCAATATTACTAGCTTTTTTTTTTAATGCAACAGGCAATTTATGCCTCAAGGGCAACAGGCACTTAATTTCCAATGAAACATTAAGCTGCTTGCTAGCAGCAAACTCTTACAGACCTTGCAGATCTCTAATGTGGAATTATTTTGATGACTTCTGCAGATTGTGCATATTTACAGACACTGGTAGATTGTAGAAGTTTGAGTAGACTTATGATAGAAGTGTTCTGAACTGGGCAGTTGTCATTGGTTCATGCATTTTGTTTCATTGCTTACTGGAAAAATGCTCAACAGTAAATTTAAAACGCGTTCCAACTCTGCTGTATTATACAAGGAATGTAATTGAATACACTCTGGAAGGTGCAAAGAACACACGTTTCATGTACAAGGGGGGGGCCTATGATTTGAAAACCGCCCAAGGTAATCTTAATCTGACACTGCCCAGACGCATTTTCTTTTGATGTGGGTTTCAATTAGAGAGTTTCAAGGGCAGAGAAGTTTTAATGTAGTCTATTTTCACTGTGAGACTAGTGCTTTGTGTAGCAAATGTTTATTAGTGTTTGTGCTATAAAATAGCAAGAGTTTTAAATAAAATCCAAATAATCGTAGAAGTAAAGCAGCGCGCACATTAGTGTGGATGGTAAATGGGGGAAATAGCCAAGTAATGGGACACTGGAATGGCTGCAGGGGAGGGCTGTGTGATTTTGTGAGGGGGATGGGCAGCAAACTCGAGCTACACCACTGATCAATAGGCCATGGAAAATTACTTGGTAGTTCCAAGCAAACTAACATTTTTGCCAAGATTAGAATATTGCCTACCATTAAATGCCCTACCTTTTACGACAAAACTACATACTACAAGTCACCAAAAACAAAATCCTAAGGTTTATCTTTTCCCTTCCCAGTGATCATTGCTACACATTTAAAAAATGTGTCACCACACATTTTGGTTGTCCTTTCAGTATGCGTTTCAAAGGTGGTATTGCACAATTCCACTGGAGTGGGATTACATAATTATGTACGTAATTTTTATGTTACCAGCATATGGATATGTACCCATTTTTCCATGTGCCTTTGCCCAGATTTTTGCTGTTTCCAGGCTGAGGGGTGTAGACCAGATCACACCAGGCTGCCTAATATCCAAAAACATAGCATATCTAACCCCCCTACAGAGTTATCAGCCTCAAAAAGGGACTCATGCTGAATGAAGACGCAACAGTCATTACCTTGCAACAATGGTGAGGCTTCAAACGCTGGTAATTACAGACCCATAAGCCAGACAAGCCTCATCTGTAAAGTATGGAAAAGATAATGGAATTATGTTTATAGGTACCTTACAGACTTGATACAAGTCAGTTCAGATTAAAAATCAGACCCAGCCTACTTAAACTGGTAGATTTCTTTGAAAGTTACTCTAGTAATAGATAAGGGCAAAGTACACACTGCATATCTAGACCTCACAAATGTTTATCATCTTACACTTGGGAAGTGTAAACTCTCCCAACTTAAATGTTAATCCCTATAACTCACTGGACAGCAAAGGGGCTCAATTAGAATCCATAAAGGGTGGGTGGCACTCCCTCCCAAACATCCACCACTAGCAGTGCACCCCAGGGTTTGGTCCTCAGGCCACTCCTCTCATTTTCTTCTGATGCTAAAGCTAATGTAAAGGGTTGGCAGACTGAAAACCTGCAAACTCCCCAGAGGGGATCACTATCCTCCATCCCAGACTGCCAAAGATATGGACTAAAATTAAACGCCAAGAAATGCATAATCATTCTGCAAGCATAGCTCCTCTGTACTTCTCACTCTAAAAAATGGGTTCCCAAATCCTTGACTACAGGATCAATGTCAACAGTCCTTTCATCACCATGTACCCACCATTTTAATGGAGTCCTTGTCACAGTACAGCATCCAGATCCTTGGATGTAATCATTCACTGTACACTGCACTCATTATGCCAATCAAGTTCAATGCTGCTTTCATTTACTTGTCCAAATAAGTTACCTGGAATGTCCACAATGCTTCATTAGCATTAAAGGCCTAAAGTCCTAGAAATATATAACACCATCTCAAAGTCTTGGCCATCTAGCATACAGCTGGAGAGGTGACCTCTGCCTTGTTTATACGCCTTACACCCTATCCTGTCAGACCCAAGTCCAACAGTGGCATAAACACTTGCACGTCTACTTCCAACCTACAGCACGTCTACTTCTGGTTAACACCCTTGATTCCTTACAGCATCCAGTTTTTTGGGCAGCTGGCTTCCTTAACTAGGTGACTTGTCAGCTAATATGCACTAGGAAGGATTAAAAATTGCATCAAAATTAAATGCCCTGCGGTGCAGAAAATCTGGGCCATCTATTATTCATATTCTCATTTCCACAACTGAGACCTAAAAGCTGTTGAGGGATATGGTGTGAAAAACCATAGTGGGAGATGGGGGAAAACAGTCAATGAACTTTTATCACACTATCCTGGAAATTTTCCCTTAATTGGTAACTAGCAATAAAATATTGCCAAATGTACTTAATACTTCAAAGTGATTTACAAGCTATCTTATCACATGAAACCGTAAATGCTTCAAACTGGTACCTGCACTTTTAAGGTGCACTTCTTGACATTACTAATTATACAATTAAGCATATGCTTTCATATTTCTGGAAATCTCAACATGCACTCTGATTGTAATTTGAACTCACGTGAAAGCTTACACGTTTAAATAGTGTTCCAGCAATATATCAAGGTTGCACCATTCCCAACATTAGCATGTGAAAATTTAGCAAAAATTCTTGGTTTGTGAGATTACAGTATTTAAGACAAACCATAAACACTAAATACTTTAGGGGTAAAACTGCTTTTGTGTAATTAAAGCCTTTCAGAAATTGCTTTGGAATGCAAGGGTAGGCTGTAGTGACATTCCACATCACGTTGAGTTAAGGGATCTTAATCTCTTGCAACAAACAATGTTTTAGGACAGGTACGTATCAGAGTCTTCCAACTCCATGCAAAGTACTTCCTCTACTGAAAAGTAGGATAAATAGGAGTTAACGGCCACAAATTCTCCAGTTTTAACGCTCACCATCACTCAAGGATAGAGGCAACATGTAAATACTGCAACAAAGTTCTGTCAGTTTACACAACACAGCTACCAAAAGTTACCATAAGAACACAAGACTAGGCTTAAACTCCTCTCAGAACAGCCTAGCAACTAATACATTTTTTGGGATAAAATACAAATTGCTTTTTCCAAGTGCTATCAGGGCAAGCAGACAGTATGTGAAAGCATCAAAACACAGCAACAAGTCAACGTATTAGCAGCTATTTCATTTTATAGCAAACCTGCATATTTCACGTCCATAACTATGCATAGCAAAAAACAGGGCACTTATACGCCTATATTGGTCTACTGGTAGGACCAGCTTACTGCACCATACGACATTTAACCAGATTAGTCCAGCTGGGCAAGACCCTTTTTCAGTGACGACCCAGGGAGAAAAGCTACACATATTTACATATATAATGAAGTATATATTTGTAATACATGGCTACAAAATAGAAGTTATGTACTCACCATAACGTTCCATCTGAGTAGATACTTCATTTGCCTGCAACCTGTGGGATTCGGATCCGACCGGCAGCTTTCCAAACTTCAAGATCCAAGCTCCTAGCTCCTCCCCCCTACCCATGATCCCTTGCTACCAACCACATTACCTCAGATCGGTTATTTTGCCCTATAAGCTAAAGACTGAGAATTCTCCACAGGACAATATTTTACCGAGGTTCGGGGGATGGCAGGGGGGGGTCGGTTGCAGACAAATGAAGCATCTACTCAGATGGAACGTTATGGTGAGAACGTTATGGTGAGTACATAACTTCTATATCTGAAGTAGTTACTTCATTTGATCTGCAACCTGTGGGACAGAGTCCCCAGCTTACCAAAAGGCCCTGGGTGGTCCCTACGGAAGGATATTCCGAAGCACCGCAGAGCCAAAGGAAGCCCTACTTCTGGAGATCATGTCCAGTTTGTAATGAGAAATGAACGTATGGGAAGATGACCAGGTAGCCGCTGAACAAATAGTCAACTGGAACTCTAGACCAAAACGCTGTTGAAGTAGCCACAGACCTGGTAGAGTGTGCCCGGATGGCAACCAGAGCTTGTCTCCCAATTGAAATGTATGCCTGTCTGATACATTGAGAAATCCAATTCACTACTGTCACCTTAGAAATTGGTTTGCCCATGGCTCATTTAGCATAAGAAACAACTGGTCTGACTTGTGGAAATCTTTAGTCCTGTGCAAGTAAAAACGCAGTTGCTTGTGTACATCCAATTTGTGCAATGTGTATTCACCTTTGTTTTGGAAGCTAGGAAAGAAAACAGGGAGGTTAATAGATTGATTAATGTTAGATTCTGTGGCTACCTTAGGAAGAAAGGAAGGATTAGTCCTGAGGGCAACCCTATCTTTGTGAAAAATAATGTATGGATACTTAATGCACAAGGCTTGTAGCTCTGATAGCCTTCTTGGTAGCAATTACCTCTGCCAAGCGGGTGTCTTCCAAGATAAGAACTTTAAGGGCACAGAGGCCACAGGTTCAAAAGGTGGTCCTGTTAATGCTTGTAATACCAGGGTAAGATCCCATAGAGGCATAGCCGGTTTAATGGGAGGCTTTAAGAGGAACACACCTTTTAGGAAGGCTTTGCATATTTTAACTGAAGCCAAAGAACTTATGCCATCTCCCACGTGATAATGGGAGATGGCTGCAAGTTGAACTTTAATGGTGGACACGCTAGCTCCCTGCTCAAAAAGGAGGGATAGAAAGTCCAGAATGGTGGGAACAGGAACCGTAAAAGGATCTAATCCCTTACCCTTTGCCCAGATGGAAAAACATTTCCATTTACTGTTGTAGAGCTTTCTGGTGGATGGCTTATGAGCTGCCACGAGAATAGCCTTGACTGGGGAAGAGATACCGGGAGTCCTTGCCATTAACGGAACTGGATCAGCCAGGCTGTGAGCCGGAGGCTGACCAGGTTTTGTGTGGCATCTCGTCGGATGCGAGATTAGGTCTGGTCTGGGATCCAGAATCCAAGGGGGAGCCACACAGACTGCAGAAAGGGGAACCAGACTTGTCTAGGCCAGAATAGGGCAATGAGAATCACTTTGCTCCCCAACAGACGGGCTCGGGATGAATTTCAGAGGGAGAGGAGGATATGCATAAAGAAGACCGGGCAGCCAAGCATGAACCAAGGCGTCCCTGGGAGATTCCCCTTTGGGGGGAACTATCGCGAAGTACTCGCATTTTGAGTTTAGGGGAGAGGCAAAAAGGTCGCAGCAAGGTTGACCCCATTTGTGGAATATCTGTTTCGCGACCGAGGGATTCAGAGACCACTCGTAAGGGCTGAGAAACACCCGACAAGCTGTCTGCTAATATGTTTGTCCGTCCCGGAATGTGTGTTGCTATCAGAAAGCGGTTGGTGGAAACCACCCATTCCCACACTCTCATGGCTTCGACACAGGGGGTAAGACCTGGTCCATCCCTGTTTATGTACCAGACCACGGACATGTTGTCCGTGTGGATAGCAATAGTCCCCAGAGGTAGAAGGTGATGGAGAGCTTGCAACGCCAATAGCACTGCCCTCATCTCTAGGACATTGATATGCAATGCAGTCTCTAGAGGAGTCCACGTTCCTTGGACAGATTTCCCTGCATAATGCCCGCCCCACCCGAGACAGGAAGCTTCCGTGGTAAACGTGGCTTCGACTGGGGGAATCACAAAGGGTCTCCCTTTGAGATATTCTGCCTGCAGCCACCAAAGTAGTGAGTTCCTGCATGCTCTGCTCAGAGGAATCGGCATGTCCAAAGGATGGGTCAGAGACCATTTGACCTGGAGAGTCCACTGTAATACACGCATCCGCAGACGGGCATGGAGAGAAAGGCCGATTAACGCCGACATATATCCTAACGCCCTCAGGACTAATTCTGCTGGGGGGGTTGGGTTCTGAAGAATATCCAAGACTTGGCGGTACAAACTGCTTAATCTGGTTGGTGTGAGGACCACTTTGGAGATTAGAGTGTCCAACCTGGCCCCTATAAAATCTAGGGCTTGAGACGGGCACAGGCAGGACTTCAAATTGACAAAGATGCCCAGCTGAGCAAACAGATGGGGCATAGTCTCTCACTGTAACCAGAAAATGCTTGTTGGGGGCGGTGAGGAGCCAATCGTCCAGGTAAGGGATCACCTGAATGCCCTGGAGTCTCAGGTGGGCTGCTACCACTGCCATGACTTTGGTAAACACTCTGGGGGCTGAGGTTAGGCCAAATGGAAGAACCCTGACCTGATGACTGGCTCCTAGCCGGAAGCGGAGAAATAGTCTGTCCATTAGTATATGGTAGTACGCATCCTTGAGATCCGAGCACATCCAGTCGTTCTCCTGCAGAAGGGGGAGAATAGATTGGAGAGTGACCATCCGGAACTTTTCCTTGGGTATGAACAGGTTCAGGGACGAAAGGTCTAGAATGGATCTGAGGTCCCCCGTTTTCTTTGGCACCAAGAACAACCTGGAGTAATAACCCGATCCAGACTGATCTGGGGGGACGGGCTGGATGGCTCTTTCTTAGCAACTCTGAAATTTCTTGAGTTGGACTCCCTTTGATGGGGTGGAACATCGGGGAGATGTTTGAGCTTGAGAGGGGGTTGCAATAACAGTATTGTGTAACCTCTGGATATTATCCGGAGCACCCATCGATCGTTTGTAATAGACTCCCAGTTTGATAGGTGCTCAGATAGTCACCCCCCCGACTGCCTCCAGAGAGGGACAGTCTGGCAAGCACTCGGGGCTGTTGCGCAGGTCCCTCAGAGAAGGGTTCTCTAGACCCGAAGTTACGCGGGCCCCCTCTGCCTCTAAGCCGGCGTCCACCTTGTCCTCCTCTGCCTCTAGAGGACGAGTTGTCCGCAGCAGGACGGGATTGCTGAGATTTACGGAACCACAGCTTCTTTTGCCCCCTCTGATTCCTGGAGAAGGATCTTTGGGGTTTGAGAAGCGGACTCAACGGCCGACGGCATCTTCCCATCCTTCTCGCTTTGGACTAGCGTGTCGCGAACCGATGAGCCAAATAAGGCCGAACCATCGTAAGGGGCATTCGCGAAGGACGCCTTGAAGCGATCCGTGAAATCGCAGAAGCGGAGCCAGGAATGCAGTCGCAAAACTACTCCCGCTCCGCTAGCTCTAGCGGCTCCTTCCGTGGCATGGGAAAGCCGCATAGATGTATTTGATATGGACTTTAGAGTGGCCATTCGGGTCTCAAAAACCTTTTTGTCTGAGACAGATGGACTCTAGGGGCTGCAGCGTATTCCTTAAGTCATGCTGTAGCCTGATAGTGTGCCATGTAGTTCAGCGACCTTATAGCAAAGGTTGCTGAAGCAAACATCAGCTTCCCAATACGGTCCAAAGCCCGGGACTCCTTGTCCGGCAGATGGACCGAAGAAGTTTCCAGGGCAAGTTTTTAGTGGCAGCCGCCACCAACATAGCATCCACTGGTGCACCTTTGGACCAAGAAGGTCTATCAGAGGGAGGGCTGAGGACCTTATCCGGGTGTCTAGGGATAGGCTCCATGGTGTCGGGCTCCTTCCAAGCCCTGGTGGTAATTAGGTCCACCAAGGGGTCGGCTGGGGGGGGGGGGACACCCAGGAGGTAGATGGGCCTGCCTCAAAGGCCTCCAGAAATACAAACTCGTCCAAGGAGGGCTTTTGGGCCGACCACCCCCCTCTTATACGCAACATCTCCATGATGTCTAAAAATGACACATCTTCAGGGGGTGACCTTGGGGAACCCTCCGTATCCTCCAAATCCGTATCCGTGGTAATGGACTCTGGGGAGTCCAGGTGCCTCCTTTTACACTGGTGCTTCCGAGGCACCTCTTCGGCGGGGCTGTCTGAAGAGGGCTCGTCCACCGGTTGGTCTTCCTCCCTGGGAACTGGAGGCTTTGGGCAGGCTGTCCCGATGGACGGATGAGCGAAGACAGACCCTGATACAGTGGGGGCACGGGTGGATCCGAAGGCCCGGTCGGGGACCTGGATGACCTCGACAGTACCCTCTCCACTACCTCAAAAGCAGAGGGAGATTCACCATCACCAGCCTGAGAAAGTAACCTCCTCGGCTCCAAGGAAATGATCAGGATCGGAGCCGAAACAATCGGATCCAAGGTAGTGGTGCGCTCTGGCCCCATCGGCACTGAACACACACTCCCTCGGATCCGATGCTCAACCCTCGGCCCAGAGAGCTTGGATCCGACAAGCTCGAAGGTATAGTCGGTGTCGCAGACACTATCCCTGTCGGCGCAGACGTATCCCCGGATCCGAAAGGGCCTGGATCCGAAAACTCAGAGACCCGAAAACGGGTCGGAGAAGGAGCTATCGGGGCCAAAATGGTGGCTGCACTCCCTCCCAAAGGGGGGGAGGCAAGAGCATCCCCATCTGCAACTGGGTCTGCAAAAATCTTCGCATCATCCGATCCATGTCTGCTTCGGAGATGCTTCTAGTGGACCGTGAAGAGGTAGTCTAAGCAGGCTGGGAAGGCCGCCTCTAAGACCTTGAGGGAGACCTATCCTCCTCCTCCGGCTCCGGAGAAAAGGAAGGTGAACAGAGCAGAGAGGATAAGGATCCGGAGACCCTCTCAGATTTCAAAATCTTTTCAGGCGGAACAGAGGGATGAGACTCGGCCCGCCTCTTAGAAGTATGACCCTCTCACTCTCTCTGCGTTTCTTCTCCCTGTGGGAAGAACCAGACTCCACAGAGCTAGTACCCAAAATGGGAGGTTGAGTCCCAGGTACAGCAGAGGGAGTAGCCGGCGCTGAAGCTACCGGAGTAGCCTGGATCCGGCTAGGACAGGAAGAAGCTGACTCCTAAGGGAGTTTTCCCGCCAGGATCAGCTTGTTCTTCCTGTCCCTAAGTGCCAGAGGATTAACGGCCGCACAAATCTGGCAGGCCTCTGACAAATGTGCTGCCCCCAGACACAAAACACACTGAGTGTGGCCATCAGCTGGAGAAAGCTTATGGCCACACTCAGTACACTTAGAAAATATAGTGTTAGATTCAGCCATAATTCTCACACACCCAAACACCAGGGGGGGGGGGGGACAAAAATTACACTAAAGAGAAAAAAAGTTTTTTTTTTTTTTTTTTTTTTTTTTTTTTTTTTTAACGTGGGTCAGACAGGTTAACACTAAAAACACACAAATTTAAACTAGAAACTAGCTTTTAGAAAAGGAACAATCTCACCAGGCCAGGAGCTCTTCACTGAGAAGCAGCTGTCTTTAGCCGCGGCAAAAAACGATCTCAGGTAATGTGGTTGGTAGCAAGGGATCATGGGTAGGGGAGGAGCTAGGAGCTCAGATCTTGAAGCTTGGAAAGCTGCTGGTCGGATCCGAATCCCACAGGTTGCAGATCAAATGAAGTAACTACTTCAGATCAATAGTCACCAAGGTTAAATAAAGCTGAGTTCACAAGAGAATAAAAATAAACATTGTAGTGGGATAAACAAAAAATGACATACATGAGCAGAATTATACATTAAGATCAGCTAAAAGCTGCAGCAGGTAGAACTAATGAGTAATGTAGTGAAACACTAAGTGTGGAGAGGTATGTGCAAAGAAAGAATGTGAGGCAAGAAGCCAGAGTAAAAAAGGTCAATCAGGAGGATGATTGCACTCAGCCATATATTGCTTGGATTTTTTTTTTTTTTTTTTTTTTTTTTTTACACAGCATTTCTAAACTGGTGTTTAGGTTTAGTATTTCGAATTTCCAAAGGAAGTTTGTTCCATCTCAACTGGATAGCTATAAAGGTTCTTGCCAATTTTGATTTTTGACTTGTATACAGTAAGGAGACGTTCTGAGCTAAGTGTTGTAAGGGGAGATGACAGAGGTAATACTAGGACAGAAAGTGCTGGTGCAGTATAGAATGAATTATCTGAAGCTGTCATGTCTCAGCTTGATATACTGTACTTCCCACAAATGACCCTTAAACTACAGAAAGTTCATGGCAACTAGAAAAGCTGGTAAAACTTAAAGCAGCACATCACTGCCATACTACACTACATGTGCATATGGGGGGGGGGGGGGGGGGTACATCTAAATGAATGAAAACCTGGTTAGGAAAATACTTCAACTGTAATAAAAGTTAGACATCGCAGACTATTCCTCTCAAGCAGGGTATGCATGAAACACTAATGTTAACAGTATAAGGCATCATAAAAAACAATTCTTATCCCCCAACATTTGGTACCTACATAGAAAAGTCAGTTCACATTTTAGTCTCCTCTGCAGAGAGGTTTACTCACTGCTACAAAAAAAAACTACTCAAAAACAGATTTTGCTACAAATGCCCACAATGCAACTCTGCTAAATCTTGATAATCAGCACACCATTCTCTCTCAAAGCAGTTTGGGTGACCAGTCCCAACTGTTCATTAATCAAAAGCAAATAGTCAAGACAAAGGGACAGTAAATTAAAAGCCAGAATCTTTTACGCATCCTTGGAAGCAGAACACAGCATGTGTGAAAGCCCTACTAACAGCATTTGATTCCCCTGGTTAACAAGGCCAAGTCAGTCTCTTTGAGGCAGAGGACATTGTGCATGTCTGTCCTTTAATGTGCCTAAAATTGCCAATTAGAAATTCCAAAGCAGGTAAATATTGTACTAAACCACAGCAAACAAATTACTACAAAACTTGCAGTCTGCATCACTGTTTCGCTGAGAAAACATTCACCCTTTTCTAGGGAAAAAACTCTTGCATGTGATTTAACAGTGACAACTTTGTAGTGTCAGATTCCACAGCTACAAGTCAATACCTATACCAAATAGAAAATAGAAAAAGCCATACTGAATTTGTGAAAACCTGTACTACTAACTCAATCCCCTTTGTGACTAGTCATAGTATTCTAGGAATTAGCCTGTACAAAATGTACCCAAAAACTACTGTACACCACTTTGCGCCCAGCATAAAGTTAATCAAAATTCCTTCCCTTCATACCAAGTCTCTGGATAAAAATGGATACAGACATGTCCATTTTTCAGAAAATGCAACCACCACTTTGCTCATTTAGTCAGTAGAGAAAGACCAAGTTTGCCTTGCTGCTTTTGATATACACTTCCTGCAGTACATGCCAGCACACACTCCTCCACTGCAATCTTAGTACAACACCCTTCCGATGCTCCCCTACACATACTTCTTTATATACCCGATATCACAAAGCACTAGAAGCAGCAAACACTATTGAGCCCTACTTAAGGTTTGGTAGCTTGAGGGTCTAATTTGACAAATGCCAAAGCTACTTGCATATTCACATAAATTGAGCAAACAGTTTAATATTGCAAAGGAAGAACACCAAATTTAAGTGGTGTTAGTGTTTGCAAACTCAGTTAAAAAGCACTTAACCTTTCAAGGACTACTAAACTGGTGTTAGTGTCCCTATTTACACTAAATTACTGAATTTTCTATTCCCGTTAATGGTTCACCTTAAATGTTATTTTAAATTAGATTTAAATGCACTAATTCAGACATTGTATGGATTCAGTGAAGTTAACTAAAGTTGACAAAAAAGCATAACTACCAAAATTTCAAAACACTAAATACAGATGGCCAATTAGATTCACTGCTGAAGTCCTCACATCTGAGTATTCCAATACCTTAAAAATCATGCCAGCCCAGGGACCTTGCAAGTTGGCTGTAGTCCTACAATATTTGTCAGACCTTAAAGTCAGGTTTAGCTTACAATGCTATAGAACTTCATGCTTCTGCTAATTCAGTCACCCCCATGAACTCCCCTCTCTAAATATTTGATTCAACAATCCCACAGGGAAACCATACACCTTAGGCTAAGGAAAGACTGCTCCACCATAATACTGGAGCTACTGGCTAAAAAAAGCTACCCACGTTTGGAGCAACTGTCATCACCCCTCCAATATCTATTGAAATACCCTGCTTTTTGTAGTGATCTCTGAGCCTTGATGTACAAACAGCCCTTTACTAGGACATATCCAGGAATGAAAGTGAAGTCTGCACACAAGTGGTATCCTAAATTTCACTGAATCAGGCCACTTACCAGCTCTTTCCAAAGTTGGACAACATAGGAGAAAGAAGCCTACACTAGACAGCCAAGATTTCTACAACACAACCAAGGAATTCAGGCAGCTTGATCAGCTGTTTATCTTCCACACAGAGGAAGGCAAACCGCCCTGAATGGCCATTTTAACCTTAGACAATCACAGGTTAGAGTCAAACGCTGTACCTTGCATCCAAGACAAACTTTAAATGAGGGTGTGGGGTTGGCTCAGTGCATTTTCTTCTGTTACCTTTTTACTACAAGAGTAGCCCAGGCCAGATCAGGGCACAAGTCCACCAGTGCTGTTACCACCACAGCCTTCCTTGAAGTGGTTCCACTAACCAGTCACTGAAGTAGTCATTTGCTCATCTATACACTACGCAGACACTACAACTTATATAAAACCTCTGGCAGGCTAAGCATTGCACCAAATATGCTTCATTACACATCAATTTCAAAATTTGCCATTAATTTTAATACTTTCTCCCAATATCCATGGACATTGTTTACAAGCCCCATACTTTGTTTCCTTTTTGGATTCCTCCTTTCTTGCAGTCAACCCTTGCCAATATTTTTTTAAAATCAGAAAGGGTTTTGTTATAGTTCATCCCCACTATTCCAACATCCTCTCTAACCTTCATGAATTTCCAGTTTTCTTTCACAATGCTCTTAATATCACCCAGTTCACTGTAGGCCACACCATTTCGCTTACTGGTTGACTAAAACTGGGGGTTATTGCTCCCCTTCCCCTATGAGGGGTTTGAGTTTCATACCCTATCCAGTAGTAACCTTGCAAACAGCTTCCTGCACCTTTCTCTGGATAACCCTTTTCCATAAGCATCTTCTTAACAGTATACATCTCTTCCAGTTCACTAGAACAAGTTACCCTGGCCACTCTTGTACATTTACCTCTAAGTAGGTTCTTAAAATGAAATTAAAATGGTGTAAACTTCATAATTCCTGTTTGCACTACAAGCAGTTTTCCTTAGTTTTTAATCCTTCAGTTCTTTCCGCCAAGTGCATGTAAATTGAGAAGTTGTCTTGTAAAGAAAATCAGAACCCATCCATAAAATAAAGATATCTAAAAATCTCAAGTATAGTTTACTTTCAAATATTCTGAAAGAAAATGTTCCAAAACTAGTACAAATGGCAGCACATGCTGCCCCCATTGCCACCCTTTTCAACTGCTTGAAAAATCACTCAAACTGAAAACAATCAGCAAAATCCAGTAAAATCCTGGTTCCTGCTGTTAAATCACACTGGAACATGTAGAAATAAAAGAATCCTTCTGTTGGAGCAGAATTATAATCTGCACAGAGTCAATGCTACCATCAGGTCTGAAAGTTGAGGCATTAACTTCCTAAAAAAAATCCCATGAATCCTTAAGTAGGTAGGTCTCCTGTTCATAAAGGTGTTTAGTTACTTATGAAAATACCTAAAAAGGTGGGGCTTGAAACCACCACCAGTCACAAATGATCTACATGGAGATTTAGCTATGCCTGTGGACTTTGGGAATCCCAAACACTATGTACATAAAAAAAAGTTAAGTAAACCGTTAAGTATCCAAAGTTTTAATCTCCCCTAAATATTCTAAATAAAAAATCAGATTGTCTACATGCTAAATACAATTAAGAAATTTTAGGATTCATTATGTAGAACATTATAGTACCCATAAATCAAATACTACCTCCCACACTAAGGTTTCATAATTCTAACTGTTCTCTCCACAGTCAAAGCCCTCAATTTCACTCTTCCTCCCATTACATTTTACCATCTCAGACTTTCAAATGCAACCAAAATGAGGTGCAAGGGAGGACTAAACATTTTCTCCTTAATCTGTTCACTTAATCCTTACCATTGGGTTTCCCTTTACCAAAAATGCTAAATTTCATTTCCCAACATAGTTTGAATAAATAGAGTCCACAAGATCTGACTTTCTAGCTGGACCAATTTTTAAAGCCTTTGTATATTCTTGAGAAATTAAGGACTAAAACTTAAATTTTTAAAATTTTAATCAAAATAACTCCAACCCCCGTGTTTGCATTCCAGTCGTTTAAACCACCACTGTTTGTCCTAACCTCTGCTGGCTTTTTCCTTCTGTTCCCTGGAGATGGATATTGCTTTGTAAGCACCTTGTTCTGCCTAGCATCCTATTCTGCCTAGCATCGCCTATCAATATTTGCTAATTTGTTATTCTCTTGCATCTCCAAACAGATGACAAATCCTGAAAACTTTCTTCCTGCTGGTAAACATACAAGGGATATCTAGTATTCTCCTTTTGATAATTATCCACGACCCCTACATGCATCTCATTTCACAGGTTCTCTGTATTAGAGTTCTAATTTATATTAGGTTCAGGGTATGCTGCCTTATTCTTGTACTGTTCAATACTCCCTTAACATTATCTACCTTAGAAAAACTCAACTTTGAACTATGTTGTTCAAAGAGCAAGTAGTTTTGAATCAATTCATTTAATCCTTCTGCATTAATAGATCACCAAGATTCCATTTAATAAATTCCATTAACTCTGTTGATCAAAACACTACAAATTCCGGAAACAAGGTCCATGGTGTTAAATTAGGAAATGTAAAAACTCATGAACCCTGGGGTATTTTGTGAAAGATTTTCAAATCTGAAAGATCTACTTGCAACCCCCCTAAGTTTTTCTAAAATCATTTGTTAAATCTCATTTAAAAACAAATTCAAAGTCCATAAAAGAAAAAGATTTCTTTACCCAGTCACTATATACATTTTGTAAACCATTACCATTCTCCACATTACTTTCCACTCCAAACTAGGGATAATTATAATGAGAATGGTTACCACCCATGACTGCTACACAACTCCTATTCTCATATTACCCAATAAAGTTTAACAGTAGCTTTGAAGTTTATTAGTGGCATGAGTTTTGAAAGAAATGTAACTTTACAGTTCTACCAGCCTGCGGCCCAAGAACC
This sequence comes from Protopterus annectens, assembly GCF_019279795.1. Taxonomy (NCBI): domain Eukaryota; kingdom Metazoa; phylum Chordata; order Ceratodontiformes; family Protopteridae; genus Protopterus; species Protopterus annectens. The sequence continues at coordinate 564,048,164 of NC_056734.1, forward strand.
TGCATACTTTCTTTACCAGAGCTGCCAGAAAATTCAATACAGATATTCCTTGTAAAGCCTCATTGTTTACATCCGTCCTGCTGGTTAAAGTCCCTCAAATCGGAACAAATTCTGTTCACTGCCATTACAAGGAATACCTTGAAGTTCCTTATTAGATTCGAGTCAAGACCAGTGTCAGAAGCTCCACCAGTTTCATGAGCTCTCCCTTGAGACCAGTTACCTCAGATAGGACCAGAAAGTACAGTTTTGTACCTACCATAAATGTACATGTTCGAGTGCTAATACAGCTGCAGTAATCACAGATGGGTTCTCTGCTGTCAAGCGGGTCCTCGGTCGGCTGAATTCCAAAGTCTAGGTCCGGCGTCGGTTGTCACTTTCTTTCCTGACGTCAGTGAGGCAGGTGTATACAAGACACAGCCGACGCAATTTTCTTCAGTCTTTCTTGCCCCAGATGTCAGGTGCCCCCAGAAGGAAGGCAATATATACATGCAATGCAATATAATCAAAAATCAGTAGTTGTAAGCAAATATACCATAGGATAACCCAATCAGGTTGCATGAAGAGGGGTTAGACCATAGGCCTTTACCAAGAGGGGAAGGGGGGGACTTGTACTGCAGCTGTATTAGCACTCTAACATCTACATTTATGGTAGGTACAAAACTGTACTATGTTCATCGTGCATACAGCTGCAGTAATCACAGATGGGTAGAATCCCAAAGCTACGCACAGGGTGGCAGGCACTAGGTGGAACTGGGATGAGCCAGAATGCCCTGCAACACAGCAGTGGCAAAGCCTGCTCTAGTTTTGGAATATAAAGGTAGGTGTTAGTGTTTTGTGAAGGTATGCACAGAACTCCAAGTGGCTGCCTCCAAACTATCTTTGGTAGGAACTCCTGAGGAAGGCTGTAGAGGTAGCTGTGGCCCTGGTGGAGTGGGATCGGATGCCTGCAGGGACAGATTTTCCATGATAGGAGTAACAAAACCGTACGCAGTGGCTATCCATTTTGAAATTGTCTGTTTGGTAACTGGCTTCCCTTGAGCTCTTACAGCATAGGACACAAAAAGTTGTTGCGATTTCCTAAAGGGCTTTGTTCTGTCAAAATAATAACGTAGCTGTCTATGGATGTCTAAGGAGTGTAGCAGCTTTTCCCCTTTGTTTTGAGGATTGGGGTAAAAGGTAGGCAAGTGTATGGCTTGATTTAAAGCTACCCTGGATACCACTTTAGGCATAAATGACTGATTGGTTCGAAGGGAAACCCTGTCCTGGTGGAAGATGAGAAAGGGTTGCACAGCCATGAGGGCTTGTAGTTCCTAAACCCTACGAGCTGAGGTGATGGCCAAAAGGAAAGCTGTTTTCCAGGACAAATATTGCAAATCTGTTGAGGCAGCTGGTTCAAAGGGAGGCAATGTTAATTTTTCTAGAATGTAATTAAGATCCCAGGCTGGTATTGGTTGTTTCCTTGGTGGTCTTATATTCTTAGCCCCTCTGAGGAACTGTCTTAACAGTGGGTGAGAGAATAAGGGTGGATCAGTGTTGAATTCTGCAGAAATGGCAGAGGCGTGGATTTTTATGGAGGAAAATGAAAGTCCACTGTTCAGCAGCTCAGCTAGATACTGTAATACCTGAGGCAAAGTCAGTTTTCTAGGGTCCTGGCCTTTTTTCTCATTCCAAGAGCAAAACAGTTTCCGTTTTGCAGAGTAGGCCTTTCTAGTAGATGGCCTTCTGGCCTCCAAAAGGACATCCTGCACCTCTTTGGAGAGTAGGGTCTGTTGTGGTGTTAAGGAATTTTCCATGCAGCGAGATTGAGTGTTTTCAGCTGACTGAAGAGTTTTGTAGCTGTGCCGAGTCAGTAGAAGAGGCATTAGAGGTAGGGACCAGGGAGGAGTATGTGTTAGGCTCCTCAGGAGTGGGTAGCAGTGTTGCCTTGGCCAGTCTGGAGCAATCAGTATCTTCGGTCTGCTCTTGCTTTCAATAGCACCTTGGGCAGAAGAGGCAGAGGTGGGAAAGCGTAAACTGTCCATGCTGTCCAACTGAATGCAAGGGCATCCACTCTCCAGGCCTTTGGATGAAAGGTCCTTGAACAAAACTATTCCAATTGATTCCTGTGGGAGGCGAAGAGATCTATGTCTGGCCTCCCCCACGCTTGGATTATCTTTGTAAACACTTAATAACTTCCATTCGTGTGGATCTGTCATTTCTGCTTAGATTGTCTGCCAGCGTGTTTTCCAAACCTGGCAAGTACTGTGCTTGAAGTTCGATTTGCCACTCCAGAGCCAAGCTCCAAAGTGTCATGGCTAATCTGCACAGGGGGTATGAATGTGTTCCTCCTTGTTTATGTACCACATTACTGTGGTGTTGTCTGTTCTTAATTGCCCTGGATGCAGGAGGTCTTTGAAAGCTGTAATTGCATTTATCACTGCTAGCATTTCTTTTTGATTGATGTGAAGGTGCTTTTCCTTTTTTGACCATTTGCCCTGAATGCACCTGTCTGTCATGTGCGCCCCCCAGGTGTAATCAGAGGCATCTGTTAAGATGACTTGATTTGCTTGAGGCTTGCAGAATGGTAGACCTAAGTTTGACATGCTTGGGCCCACCATAGAAATTCCTGTTGCAAACATGGAATTATTGGTATTATTGTTTCCAAACTGTGGCTGCGTTGAGACCATAGGTTTTTTAGGTACCATTAAAGTTTCCTCATATGCAACTTTGCACATGGGATTAAAAGAATGCAAGATGCCATGAAGCCCACAGCCTGCAGGATTTTCCTTGCAGTAAGCCTGGTACATTTTGCTAGTATTTTGAAGTACTGAGTTAGTTGCCCCTGTTTTTCTGGCGTAAGATAGGCCATCTGGGTGTTTGTGTCCAAGTTGGCACCCAGGAAAGTTATTTTCTGAGATGGTGTTAACCTGGATTTCTCTTTGTTGATTGTGCATCCCAGAGACTGCAGTAACCGTGTTACATAAGCCAGATGTTCCAGAAGAGTGTGCTTGCTGTCCACTTGGATCAGGCAGTCGTCCAAATAAGGGTAAATTTGTATCCCTTGAAGTCTGCAGTTGGCAATTACTGATGCCAGGCATTTTGTGAATACTCTGAGCGCAGTAGATAAGCCAAAGGGCAATGCAGAGAATTGATAGTGGATTGAATCTGCAAGAAATCAGAGGTATCTTCTGCAACTTTGTCTGATTGGGACATGCAGGTATGCCTCCTTGGGGTCCAATGCTACCAGCCAAAACTCCTTCCCAGCATGGGAAGAAGCTGCTGTAATGTGAGCATCTTGAATTTTGGTATGAGTAAGAATGCGTTTAGGATGGATAAGTCAAAAATGGGTCTCCAGTCGGTTCCTTTCCTTGGTACCAGAAATAGTCTGGAATAAAAACCTTGACCTTGTTCGTGAGTAGGCACCTCTTGAATAGCTTTCATGTCTATGAGCTTTGAAATTTGTAGTTGTGCCTCTGCCCTTTGATTGTATGGCAGGTTTGGCATGCCTCTTTTGGAAGAGTGAAAAAAAAATCTGTAGCCTCTGTTTATAACATCCAGGATCCATTTGTCTGTTGTGACAATAAGCCAATTTCTTGTAAATAATGCCAGCTTTCCTCCCAAGGGTGCTGCAAGCAGAGACTTGCTTGGCATGGAAAGGAGGAAGTCATTGGGTTTGTTTCCTGTATTGTTGTGCACGGTCTTCGCCACCTCATGGTGCTGGAGTTTGCCATTGCCTGCCTCTATATGATCCTTGTGATTGTCCTCTGCCCCTTGTGCGCCTGTATCTACCCCTTTGGGACTTGTCCGTGGCTGGAAAGGACCAGTTTTTAGAAGGCCAATTTCTGCTAAAACGTGGTGGTTGAACATGTAGAAAAGCTTTGACAGTTTGCATAGATTTGGCTTTTTCTTCCATTTTCCATAATATCCCCTCAGCATTGGTACCAAACACATCCTTTTGTGAAGGAGCATCTAGAAGTTTAGCTTTCACATGATCAGGCAAGATTTGTTCCGTAAGCCAGGCATGTCTACGAATGACTGATCCTGTAACAGCAGCTCTACTTGAGGCCTCTAGGGCATCATAGGCACATTGCAAGGTGTGCTTACCCACTTCTGCACTATGCATCATATCCTGCAACTCCTTCAAATCTGGTTGTTCAGGTTGAGACATTTTATTTAATTGTGATAACAGAAACTGCTAATATTTAAGCATATGAAACTGACAATTTAAAGCCCTCATGGCTAGGGTGGCAGAGGTATAAACCTTTTTTCCCCACCTTTCTAAGGATCTTTACTCTCTTTCGGAAGGTAGTGGATTCTTAGCAGTAGAGGCCTTCATTCCCTTGGGACCTTGAGAAATGGTTTCAGGGTCAGCATTATGGCTTTTGTAAAGAAACTGGTGAGAGTTAGGAACTCTGTAGTACCCATCAGGCTTGACTGGGGCAGGAGGCAGGGAATCCGGATTAAGGCAAGCCTCCGAATAAACATCAAGTATGTCCAAGACAGGAGGTATCGCCAGAGGTCTGTGTTGAGGTAACAAAAGAAATTCCCCAAGTCTTTTCTTGGAATCAGAAAAGTTTTGGCCTTCCCAATGGAAGTGTTACCTCAAGGTGTGCAAGGTTTCCCCAAAAGAAAAATCCTCAGGAGATGCAGAAGGAATGGACTGCTCTGCATCAGAATCTTCAAAAGGGGAGTAAGAGTGTCCCTCTACATCAGAATGTTCTGAAAAAATGGAGCCCTGATCAGAAGAGGGAGAATCTTCCTCCACTCTGGGTCTCGTCTGGAGGGGGATGGGAACCCCTGATAAGAGTAATTAAATCCTCAGCCATTTTAAGCATCTGCTATTTAGGCATGGGGCCTGGAGATGGGCCCTGTGCAACAGACCTCTTGGGATGCCTGGCTGATTTGGACTTAGTAAAGGCCTTAATGGAAAAGGAGGATGAGTGTCTAAACACACCATGGGTGGAAGTGGACCTGTCCACATTAGGAGGCTCAACGCTCACAGTGGCTTCAGTGGTTGTAGTCTGAGTATGGGCCGAAGTACCTGCGGTCTCGGTTACAGAAGACACCGCCAAAGTGTAGTCAGTAGTCCGGGACTGCATAGGCGTGTCGCTGAGAACCGGACCACGTGTAGCCGGTTTTGGCGTGGTGTCAGTGGGGACCGTAGCCCTCTCGTGTCAGTCATTGCGTTTTTTGGACAAAACGGTAGTCTGAGTTTCCGACGACATTTTATAATCAAATGCTGTACCAAAAAAGTGTTGGGCGAACTCCGCCCGACACTTAGTGCATTTATTGAAAGTAGTGCAAAAGCGACAGCCCGAGACGTCGTGGTCTGGGCCTAAACAAGGTATGCAGAGGGAATGGAAATCCTTATGCGGTATTTGCTTCCCACAAGAAATACAATTGTTAACTTTTTCTGACATTGGTCTGAGGCAAGAAAAGTTTCCCCAACGGGGTACTTGGCTTTAATGAAGACTTCGGTTTCCAATTTTTCGTAAATTCAGGAGCTGGCCGACTGGCACTTGCGAACTGCTTCGGCTTCGGACACCGCGTGGCAAAAAAGACTTAAGAAAATGGCGTCGGCTGCGTCTTATATACACCTGCCTCACCGACGTCAGGAAAGAAAGCGACAACCGACGCCGGACCTAGACTTTGGAATTCGGCCGACCGTGGACCCGCCCGACGGCAGAGAACCCATCTGTGATTACTGCAGCTGTATGCACGATGAACATCAGAGTTTGAAAGGAGTTCCAATGAGTTAATGCTCATCCTCCCAGGATTTCCAAGGTGCAAAATGTCTGGTCCAAAAAGTACAGTTTTGTACCTACCATAAATGTAGATGTTCGAGGATTCCATTGCTGCAGTCCTTACTATTGGGTATAGTCCGCATCCAGTCGGCCCGAATACCAGAGTATAAGGCTGACGTCGGTCAGGGCGCATTAGACTGACGTCAGTACGTCAGGGTACTAATGCGCATGACCGGCGTCATATCCTCAGTCTTTTCTTGCCCCAGATGTCAGAAGACCCTAAAAAGACAAGGCCCAAAATACCTGCACCAAAACATGAACAATATATACAAAAATATAAGCATGGAAACTCACCTACACAACCACCCCTAAACACAGAGGGGAAGGAGGGAGGGTAAATTGACTGCAGCAATGGAATCCTCGAACATCTACATTTATGGTAGGTACAAAACTGTACTATGTTCTTCGTTTTCCATTGCTGCAGTCCTTACTATTGGGTAGAATCCCAAAGCAGAGGTAAGGGAGGCTGGCAAATCATAAAGAAGCAGGAGCTGACAACATGCCTTGCAAAACAGCTGTGGCAAAACCAGCCCTAGACTTAGAGTAGATAGGAAGGTGATAATGCTTAGAGAAAGTATGCACTGAACTCCAAGTAGCTGCTTCCAAAATATCCTTAGTTGCCACCCCGTAGAAATGCTGTTGAAGTGGCAGTAGCCCTAGTGGAATGAGGCCTAATCCCAGCTGGAATCTCCTTGCCATGATGGGAATAACAAAATGCAATGCAAAAGCCAATCCACCTAGAAATAGTTTGTTTTGACACAGGCTTGCCCTGCGAACTCAAAGCAAAAGAAACAAACAACTGCTGAGACTGCCTAAAATCCTTAGTCCTGCTTAAGTAATAACGCAATTGCCTGTGTACATCTAAAGTATGCAAAATCTTTTCCCCTTTATTTTGGGGGTCTGCATAAAAAGTAGGTAAATGAATAGTTTGGTTTAAAGCCACACTAGAAACCACCTTAGGCATAAAGGAAGGATTAGTACGTAATGATACCCTATCCTTATGGAAAATCAAAAAGGGCTCGACTGCCATAAGGGCCTGCAACTCAGACACCCTTCTTGCAGAAGTAATAGCCAACAAAAAAGCAGTCTTCCATGACAAATATTTCAATTCAGCAGTAGCCGCAGGCTCAAAAGGTTGTAGAGTAAGTTTTTCCAACACAAAATTGAGATCCCAAGCAGGAGTAGGAGCTCTACGTGGGGGTCTTATATTCTTTGCCCCTCTAAGCAACTGCTTGAACAAAGGATGCGAAAACAATGGTGGGTCACAATCATAGTGAGCTGAGATTGCTGCAGCATGAATCTTAATGGAAGAGAAGGACAGACCCTTGTCCAGTAACTCAGTAAGATATTGAAGAGCCACACTCAAATTAGGCTCAGAAATCTCCAAATTCTTTGCTTTACTCCAAAATAAAAATCTCTTCCATTTTTCTGCGTACACTTTCCTTGTACTAGGTCTTCTAGCTTCCATAATCACATTTAAAACTTGTTGAGGAAGTTGAGACCTGCTGTGTTTCAACACAGAATATGCCAGGCTGTCAGATGGAGAGTGAAGCTTGACATTGAGCAGATGACCGTCCTTCTGGGATAACAGATGTGGAATCAAAGGTAAAGGCCATGGAGGCTTCTTTACCAGACTCCGTAGTAGTGGGTACCAGTGTTGCCGAGGCCAATCTGGAGCTATCAAAATCATCCTTGGCCTGTCCTGTCTGACCTTTAACAGTACCTTTGGAAGAAGAGGCAGAGGTGGAAAGGCATACACATGAAGGTTTGTCCAACTGAAAGACAGAGCATCCACTTTCCAAGCTGTGTGATGAAACCCCTTTGTGCAAAACTGTGGCAGCTGGTGGTTTAGTGGGGAAGCGAACAGATCTATGTCTGGAGTTCCCCATGACACTGTCAATTTCTGAAATACATGAAGATCCAGTTTCCACTCGTGGGGATCCATGATTTGTCTGCTTAACACATCTGCTAAGGAGTTCTGTGCTCCTGGCAGAAACCTTGCCTGAAGAGTTAGGTGCAAGCGTAGCGCAGTCTCCCATAAAATCATTGCTTGCCTGCATAGAGGATAAGAATGTGTTCCCCCTTGTTTGTTGATGTACCACATGACAGTTGTGTTGTCTGTTAGAATCAACACCTGCCCTGGAAGAAGTAACTCCTTGAAAGCCAGTAATGCGAACTGGACTGCTAACATCTCCTTCATGTTGATATGTAGATGCTGTAGTCTGGCAGGCCACTTGTCTTGTATCCACTTTCCATTTAGATGAGCTCCCCAAGCAATATCCGAGGCATCTGTCGTTAAAATCTGACTCGCCTCTGGCCGGGTCACAGAGAGTCCCTTGTTTAGGTGACATTCCTGAGCCCACCACAAAAATTCTCTTTGAAGGCAAGGTATTATTTGAATGACAGTGTCTAAATCCTGGCAGTGCTGTGTCCATACATTTTTGAGATACCATTGTAACTTCCTCATATGCAGTTTGGCATTGGGAAGCACCAGAATACAAGATGCCATGAACCCTAATGCTTGAAGGACTGTCTTTGCAGTCAGCACGGACTGATGAGATAGTTGATGGAAGTAAAGTGATAGACTCTTTTGTTTGTCCGGGGTTAAAAAGGCCATCTGGGCTGCTGTATTCAGTCTCACACCCAGAAAGCACATGTCTTGAGAGGGTACTAGACTGGACTTTATTTCGTTCACAGAATACCCTAGGCATCTTAGCACTGCTATAACATATTCCAGATGCTGTAGAAGGTCTTCCTTTTCTTGAGCCAGAATCAGGCAGTCTAAATAAGGATAGATTTGAATTCCTTGTAGCCTGAAGTAAGCTATCACTGGAGCCAGAACCTTTGTGAATACTCTGGGCGCAGTAGATAAGCCAAAGGGCAATGCAGAGAACTGATAATGAGAATCTCCAGCTCGAAACCGCAGATACTTCCTGCAACTTAGCCTGATAGGCACATGAAGGTAAGCTTCCTTGAGATCTAAAGTTACCATCCAGTGATCTTTGCCCAGCAGGGGTAAAAGCTGTTGTAACGTCAACATCTTGAACTTGGGAATGTCCAGATAAGTGTTGAGGAGAGATAAATCCAAAATCGGTCTCCACGTGTTCCCCTTCTTTGGTACTAGGAACATGCGAGAATAAAATCCTAGGCCCCTTTCTGATACAGGGACTGGCTGAATGGCCCCATTTGGAGTAACTGAGAAACTTGCTTGTGAGCCTCTTTTCTTTGTGGAGGAGGAACGTCTGGCATGCCTTTGAAAGGGGCATTGTATGGAAATAAAATCTGTAACCGTGGTGAATGATGTCCAACACCCATCTGTCTTGAGTAATTAAATCCCAATTTTCTTTGAAAAGAGACAGTCGTCCTCCCAAAGGAGCTGCCAGACGAGAATCTACTGGCAGCTGAAAAGGCAGGTCATTGGGTCTGTTTACGAAAGGACTGACCCCTGCCCTCACCAGAAGTCTGAGCAGGTGAACTCCCTGTTCTAGGCCTAAAAGAACCTTGAGCCCTGCCTCTACCACGTCTAGACCTACCCCTAGACTGGGAATCATAAGCAGGATATGTCCACCCCTTAGCAGGCCAATTTCTACTAAACTTCGGCGGCTGTACCTGCAAAAAATCTTTCAGTTTGCATAGACTTAGCTTTGTCCTCCATTTTCTTTAAAACTGCTTCCACAGGTGAACCAAACACATCAGACTGTAAAGGAGCATCCAAAATCCTTGTCTTAACATGCTCAGCCAAATTTTGATCCCTCAACCAGGCATGCCTGCGAAGAACAGAACTAGTGGCAGCCACCCTCGAGGAGGCCTGCACAGCATCAAAACCACATTGCAAAGAATGCTTGCCCACTTGTTCAGACACAAACTAAATCCAGCAATTCTTTACAATCAATACCTTCCGCCAAAGCATCTACCTTAGATTTCAATTGTGAAAGGAGATAATTTTGATATTTCAGCATGTGAAACTGACAATTCAACGCTCTCATGGCTAGAGTGGAAGAAGTATACACTTTTACCCCACCTATCCAACGCCCTGGCCTCGGTCAGTGGGAACAGGATTTTTAACCACAGAGGCCTTAACACCTTTAGGCCCCTGAGAAACAGTTTCTGGGTCCGCCCTAGGACTCTTAAACAAATACTTATGAGCTTCGGGCACCCTATAGTACCTATCAGGTTTAACAGGAGCAGGAGGCAAAGAATCAGGGTTCAGGGAAGCCTCTGCAAAAACATCTTCCACCACATTTAACACAGGAGGTATAGCTAAGGGCCTATGCTGGGGTAAAAACAAGAATTCCCTAAGCCTCTTCCTGGAATCAGAGTAATCCTGGCCTTCCCATTTAAAGTGCTCCCTCATGGAATGCAGAGTCTCTGAAAATGAAAAATCCTCAGGAGGAGAAGCCGGAGTGGCATCATCCACATCAGAATCAGAATAATGAGGATACTCCTGCAAATCTTCCGTAGAAGACTCAGAAGCCCCTGAACCCTGTTCAAAACTGTCAAACTCAGGTTCCACCCTAGGCCTCTTATCAGGAGGGCCCATAGAACCTCTAATCATAGTAATCAAATCATCTGCCATTTTAAGCATATGTTTCTTAGGTACAGAACCCGAAATGCTAGGAGAAGCCCCTACTGAAGCTGAACTTGGCCTACCTCTAAAAGAAGTTTTGGCAACAGAAGGAGAGGCTCTAACTACTTTGGGAAGAGAGGGAAGAATAGTTACCTGAGAAGCCCCCTCAGCCTGGCCTGCCTCCTGAGAGGGTACATCCTGTAACAGTAAAGTTTCTGCCTGAGACTCCATAGAAACTCCTGGCAAAACCTCTGGCTCCACTGAGCCTCCTAAAGAACCGACGTCCGGGACTGCCAGTTCATCAACCCTAGGCTTCGCTGTTTTGTCCTTGCGCTTCTTGGACGAAGCGGGCGTCGGAGCATCCGACGGCATTTTATAATTGCAACGCTTCCCAAACACTAATCTGGCACAGTCTAACCTCCTCTTAATAGTGCGTTTGTTAAACCTAGCACAAGAGCGGCAACCAACAACGTCGTGCTCAGGCCCTAAACAAGGTATACACAATGTATGGTAATCCCTATGAGGTATTTGTTTCCCACAAGAAATACAGTTATTCACTTTTCTGACATCCGTTAAATACTGAGGCAAGAAAAACCAAAATGTTCCCAACGGGTACTTAGCCAACTCTGATTCGGTCTGAAACTCCGGTTTCGGAAATATTTCAGAACGCCAACCTGCACTCGCAAAACTGCTTCTGCATCGGACCACGCGGCAAAAAAGACTGAGGATATGACGCCGGTCATGCGCATTAGTACCCTGACGTACTGACGTCAGTCTAATGCGCCCTGACCGACGTCAGCCTTATACTCTGGTATTCGGGCCGACTGGATGCGGACTATACCCAATAGTAAGGACTGCAGCAATGGAAAACGAAGAACATCTTAAACACTACGAACCTCTAAGAGGGCAATTCACTCCATAAACTACCGGGAACCTAACTAGTGTGCAAGGACAATCCTTAGTCCACTGAATATTCTTTAACGCACAGATCAGAAGTGCTTGTCCAACTTTGGGGATTTCAGAATGCCAGTCACCTTGCTCAATTTGTACTCACTGCTCAATGACTGACCCAATTATTGGGTCACAGTATATAAAAATGTAAAGCCACTTGGGGGAAGGCATCAGTTTCTACATTTCTGGATTGCCTGTCCTGCTCTCCTTTTCATGGTGACAGACTCCTGGCTGCAGTTGAGGTAGCTCTTTTGCTAGAAATCAGATACATCGGAATCCTGTTCAGATGAGAGGCAAAACATGACTCTCCTGTACACACCACAACCTGAAAAAAGATCCATAAAGGTATTCACTCATAAGGGGGGATTGTTCAACCTAACACAAAGCTCTGAGAAGGTAGGTCGCACAGGGCTTACAGCAGATTTCAAAGTTATTGGCTTGCATGACCCAGGCTACAAATTGGGTGAAAAAGATAAATGCCTCCTTATGTTCCACAGTTATACCTATCCACATCTGTACAGCCCTCTGCTTTAAGAATGTTTTCATGTCAATGACAGCCACCATTACTGACATTTGCACTTTTCCTTCCATGTTCCCTCTACCTGGAGGGTTCCTAAGTGAGCTCCCTAGCAGGGTCTGAGGAATGCACCAGAATCATTTTTGTGCACCCTAAAGGGCATTCCCACACAGAGCACAATGCTGCATCCAACACAAGTTCTGTTTATGTAGGAAGATGTATACTTGTCCCTAAAGTGTATGCTTACAATGTTTTAGCTGCTAGTGAAGTTTCCTCATATGAAGGAATGCTAGGGGAATTCCACTGCAAGATGCCATATAACCCAACAGCCTTAGAAACAGCCCATATCTGCCTGCTGCAAACACTGAATACTGGGTGATTGACCTTGATCCAGTAACCAAGAAAAGCAAGGCTCTGCTGGGGGGGGCGAGGGGGGACAACACCCTACAACTTGTCAGTTGCTCAATTACTTGCTTTAAGTTAAATTGGGCAAATTCCAGACCCTGAAGAATGTCTTATGGGATTTTGCCAGGATCAGTAGGTTCAAAGATACTTGTTTAAAGTAGCATTAAGGATCCGACACTGGGAAACATACCGCAGCCATTTACATCTTAAAATTAGACCCAGTAGCTGCTGACCAGATTTCATCCATAGCATCAGACAGCATGACCAACAAAAAGGTTAGAGATGCATCTCTTGCTCCAAAACCATTTCAGTATCTGTTACTTTCGCCCTCCATTTTTCCAATGAGGATTGATGGTAATCAGGCATGTGAAACTGGTTTAGGACTCCAAAGTAAAAGGCAGCAGAGGTGCAAGCTCCCCTCAAATATGTTGAGCATTCTGCTCTCCTTTTCATGGTGACTGTCTCCTGGCTGCAGTTGAGGTAGCTCTTTTGCTAGAAATCAGATACCACATCTGAATCAACCGATGTAAGAACACCACAAACTATTAAGCACTTTTCGTCCAGCACAGTGGCTGGACTTCAGATAAAAGAATCAACTTCATAGACACCCAAATGTTTCCACAACCTAGTCATGTGATCAAGGTCTCAAACCTCAATGTTCACTTATCACTTGATAAAAGTTCTACCATAGTTAAAAATAGAGTTAAAAGCCCTGACTAAAGAATATAATACTTTCTCCCCCTAAATAAAAAACCTTCATCCTTCACTGCTCAAACAGTAAATTTACACCTGGTGTATTAAAAATAAATAGTATAAAGCATGTTAAAATAAAACCATGGTTAATATATAATTATAAACAAATGCTTTAGAACTCAGTTTAGGTAAATTAGCTCCACATACTTTTTAGTTTTAAGTATGGGAGAATAGTGCAAGTTTCATTTATTCCCGAGAACTGATTAGCATTTAATCAAAATTGCTACAACTCAACTTGTTCTACAAGTAGTGACGCTGGTCCTTCATGTACATTTTTCACTAATCTGGTCTATAACCTTAAACTTGAATTTATGGTTAGGTGAATATTCTAAATGCCTAGCTAGTGCGTTCTGTGTTTTCCCCCTCCTAATAGTGTACAGGTGTTCAGATTCTCTCTCAACTTTGTTTCCCCCTACATAAAATTTGTGGAGTTCTTACATAGGTTGCTTTATTATGTTTATTCAGTTTGTGAAGTATTTTTTCATTACCACATCTGAATCAGAGTGTTCCTATAAAGGTGCTTATGAATCCTCAACACTGAACAAGTCAGGCATCCCCGCAGCAGGGAAAGACTACAAATGTGCTTTAAGAACTTTAGGACATACCATACTGGAATTTCTAGTCTTTGCATTCTGGCAAACTCATGCAACCCTTTTACCTTAGCTAGACTTGTCCCCCCACTGGAAAGCCACTTTCCATGATGGATGTGCTCGCAGGAAAAAAATTGTTCCCTGGAGAGAAGCACAAGACTAGGTGTTTGCCATTTTTCAGTAGCTGGAGTTTTACCCATATCTGCCTTTTTTTTTTACTATATTGCCCACATATACCATTTTATCAGTTTCAGAGTTGAATCTCTCCAAAACGTCTTCAGGTGGCTTTTTTGAATGGCCTACAGACTTCATAGATGCATCTGGCCTCAAAGTACTCTGCTGAGCTGAAGCCAGATGAGTGGCATGTGAAGAGGCACTACCCAGCCTAGCCAATTTGGAAGGCATCAGCCTGCACATCAGCACTTTCATCTCCCACTTTAACTGCTGTCTTGGAGAACTCTGGTTGCAGAGAACACTTACTATGAGCCTCCTCTGGTAAAATGGGCATCCCACCCTCCACTTCTGAAATTTCAAGTGCTTCCAACAATGAAAGCCCTTCTGCCTCAGTGTTTTGAATGAATCAGTGTAGGGGACACACAAGCCCCTGGTGTAGGTGACGGCACAGTGGTCATGGCAGAGGTCTACCAAAACCAACAGCAGGGGCAGGCTGTTAGTGACTTGTTGCATACAAGCTGCTTTACCCAATGAAACCAGTCTCACCTGGAATGCCCTTACTTCAGCTTCTTACTAGAAGTTTCTATAGCAGGAATCTCCCAGAGGCTTTTGTAGACACCATGGTGTCATGGAAACACACGTGCCTTTTGGGAACAAACTCCTGTAATGATTTGTCTAGGATAAACTATCCTCAAGCTGAATGAAGTACAATGCAGATTGTTTTGCTTTGGCCAAGAGCATGATAAACCTAATGGAATGGTAGTACTTACGAAGGATTTGCTTACCACACAAGCTTAAACTCTTCAGCACAACATTAAGAATCACACAAACTGACCCAACTACACAGACAGGATGAAAATCTCCTGTTCTTTTAGTGAGCCTGCTTCAGGTAGGATAAAGTGTATGTACTGCATAGCAAAAAGGATCTAAAAATAGCTGGCCAACTCACCCTTTACATGACAGATGTACCAACACCTTTGGTGGGAGGGCCTCTGCTGAAACTGTAGGGAAGGATAAAGATGAAGATGAGTCAGGCTACCTGCAAGCAGGATGCCCAAGCCTACAGACCAATGCAATTAATCCAACTTCTACAATTATGGTTATGATCACGATACTGAGAAGACACCTTTTAAGGAATACTCCCAAACCTTACAAACCCTCAATGTGGTTGGACTCCAGGAATGGGTTGCAAGAGACAAGATGGTGTCAAATGCCAACCTTGCTTTATAGGAGATGGTAAAACTTGAATGCTCATTAAAAATTAGCAAACTGATGGTCATATAGCAGCTTCCAAAATGGACCAAGTGTGGACTCTTCTTAGAAAAGCAGTTCTGGTTGCACAGGCTCAAGCAGAATGTGATCTTACCTGCCCTGGAAGAAACAGTAGATGCAAAGAGCTAGTCAAATTTCTCAAACAGGCCTGCCATTACCTTGTGCCAAGGACAACACAATTCTCAGATATTAGCAAAAAGGGCTTTAACGCTTAAACGGAATACTATACACAATGCAGTCAGGCATGATGCACAACTTTCTCCAGTAGTTGCTCTTATTTTAAAGAAACCTTATCTTCCAAAATTCTCTAGTTTTTAAAGTGCATATTAACAGCCCTATAACAAAGTTACAAAAAGAGCCTATATTCAAAACCATGTAATTATACACTTGGGTGTTACTTGGTCTATCCAAATTTCCCCAGAGGACTTTGGATTTCAGCATTGCAAATGCCAACAAAACCCCTACTTCATCTTGAATTATCCTTCACATATCTAGTTACATTTTACATTGCAGCTCCTGGAAACACCTACTCAAATGGGAACCAAGTGCTTCTACAGAATCAGCTTAGCCCCTTTTTCCTACTTTAACACCATACCTTTTACTCACCATCACATTCCTAAGCTGGAGACTTGTCAATACTTCCAATTTACCATTTAGCCACAAAAATGGTACTAGTAACGTTTTGTACAAATTTTTCCCCCCTCGACACCAGCTCCAGATCATGAACATGTCCCACATGTTTAAGTTTGAAATTGTCCTGTTGGATCAAGACTAAGAAAATGGTTCTTGTACCTCATACTGCATCACCTGCAGTTTTGGAGAACTGGGAGGAATTTCCTATTGTTTGCTGCAGGAAAGAACTGTGTAAGCACTGCCATCTAATAGCAAAACTTCCTGGATTTTGTAACTTGCTTTGTAACAACCGGATTTTGACTCAGTTGTTTGCTGTCCAATTTTAATCCCACCCTTTTCCTCATTTCATTAGTTCACTAGGGTTTAAAGTCCCTCGTATAACCTGTTTGTGTGCATTATCTGATCTACAGACTACAGTTGTGTAGGCAAAACTTACCTACACCAATCTGAATAAATTACTGCTGCAGGACTCTTAACTAAAGTGATGCTTACCGACCAGGATATAATAGGTCTTTCCAGTCAACACCCATCCTTAGCGCAAGCAAACACTAGTACAAGATGTCCCAGAACTCAACTTTCATGTCTCCAAGGTGGAAAGCTGAAGCCTGGAGCTCCAAGTCTTAGGACAGAAAATAGAGTGGGAAATGAGAAAGTATATCAATCCATGGCCAAAGAAACGAGGTAACAAGGTGGACAGCAGTCACACTGCAATAATGGTCATGGACTAGAACAGAACTCAAAGAGGAAGCCATCTAGAAATGGCTTAAAAACACCTTTTCCTTCTCATACAAAGTTTTTATCGGAGTAGAATTGAAACCTCAATCATAATGGTTAGTACATGTCTAGTCAGAGAAGACTCTCCCTTAAATGGGTGGATAAGGTAGGGTGCTGAACAGCTTGGTTAAGGGTAAATAAATTACATCTGTCAAACAAAGGGTTGGTTCTCAGACTGCCCTTGCAACGTAACAGGAAAAGAATAGTCAGTAATTCAGAAGCCCTTCTAGTCTAAGTTAAGGCTACAAAAAAGTAACTGTGCACATTAAGAATTTGAGAATGGCTGCCTACAGGTTTAAAAGGAGCAACAGTTAAGTTTTCTAAAAATTAAAATACCATGGAGAAGCCACCTTTTAGACCAATATAAATTACTGTCAAACTGTCAAGCAAAAAGGAAGAGGCAGAGAGATTTACCTTTTAATGAAGTGAACCCCAAATAAGACTTACAGTTCAGGTAGTACAGACTCAGTGGTGCATCTGCTGAAGATGGGTCTTGCCCTTTCTATTGGCACCAGAGAACACTATCCACACAAGGCCTACAACACCCAGTCTGCAAAAGGAAGATCCTTCCTCATTTTGAAGGTACAAGACCCATCTTCCGAGATTGCGTTTGCCTGGGTTGTGGTTCCCAAATTCCTTGTACACAGATGCCTGGAGAGGGAGTGGGGAGGGGTTTAAAGGGGAGAAGGGGACTTCCACAATGGAAAAAACTTTGTCCCACCAAAATTGCCCTTAGAAAGCAGAACACAAACACTGCCCAAGACAGGGTGAGAGCACTTAAGGTATTGCTGGACCTGTGTTTAGTTCAGCACGAGAAATCAGAATGGAGGTGGTCATGCAACCCCAGACCCTTGGAAAATCCCTTGGTTATTTATGGTTTGGACTTGTTCATAAAAACAAAGCTAGGTCTGTCCCTTCACAGGGGCAAGGAAGGCAGTCAAATAAGTGTCCAGGAAGCATCCTAGGAATCGCTTATGATACAATTGCAAGGACTGCAGTTTGACTAAGTCCAAGGTGAACTTTTAACTCTAAAGCGGTTACTGCTTCACTAGACCGATTTCAGCTCAACCATCCACATAAGGGAGGTATTCCTTCAAGTCTGTAAGCCATTACTGGGGAAACTCGTTTGGTGAAACCTTCTAAACCAATATCCAAATAGCAAGTAGCAAACAATGTAATCCAAAAGCACAGAATATTGAAAAGGATGTACAATTCTAATGAAGGGAATGTGGAGACTAGCTTCCTTTAAATTGCAAGTGACTGGAGTCTGAGACAGAAGAGGAAATATGATTTGAATTGTTTAAAGTTCAAAATACTGGAACCTCCATGAAAATGTTTAGTCTGGGAGGATATAAAAAATGGGTCTCACTGGTACTTGGAAAGACACTTGTATAAAAGCCTAACCTACTGACCTACTGGAAGAGGTGTGCCCCTGAAAATTGATGGTGCTAAGTTTAAAGTGATCTTAGGTAATCTGTAGAACTCCTATGTGTAGGGATGCCCACTGGTATTTGTAATAATTTTTTAGGTCTAGTAACGAACAGTATTTCCTAAGACTATACAGTAAAAGAAAGATTATCTGCAATTTCTAAACTAGGCCTGGGTTGGAAGGTGGATTGGCAATGAGAGTCTAGTTGAAAACTGGATCCTTGAGAGCCATTAGCCCCCTCTTTGGAGTCTCAAAACTGCTGTCTACCAAATTTCACTGACTCATGAAATACAAGTTTCCAAGATTAACTAATTCCTTTAAAACAAAGGTTCTCTGCAGTTACCAACACCTTGCAAATGTTTCATGTAGTTTCTTACTCCCGCCAATGGAGCTGTGGAAGTTTGTACCTTAACTTTCAAAGGGCAAAATTGTTTATTTTTTAAGAGATCAAAGTATGTCCTCACATTACAAATGTTAAGTCTGGAACCAGAGGGGTTACTGAAGTGTATATGGCACAATTCAGCACAAACATTTATAGTGATGTTAACCTTTGGATTTTCCAAGTCACAGTAAACGCAGCAAACTAGATTCCAAAAGGGTTGCTCTCAGTTGAAGTATGCCCTGATGCCAAGACTTAGTGACTACTACAGTGCAAGGCCCATCTATAAATATACTTTCACAGGGGACCACATTCTGAAACACCTGCTCTCAGTGAAAGTGGTTACTTAATGACAAAATTCGAAAATTAGCCCAATAACTTAAGTTAGTAACATTTTGTAAACTTAATCTCAGCAATCACTCAAATTACACACATTAAGGATTTTGCTCATCAGGCTAAAAGCCTTCACACGAAGCCATAAAGATCTGACACTTGGTTGTCACGATATTTGGAAAATGAACAAAAAAATGCAGTCGAATTTCAAATTTCAGTATGGTTATGTTTGCCACTGGGCAAGTGCTTAAATCCTTTAATACTTTATATTAAACATGGCTTTGAAATTTGTGCAAACAATGAGACACCTAGAAACACACTGCTGTGGAGTTACACTCCTGCAAAAGAATTTCCAAGTATGAGTGCATTGTGATATCTTTTGGAAGAGGTAGTAGCTTTAAACAAGCCCCTTACAATACCAGTGGTAACTGCTCAGATATGTTTACCTACATGAAAAAATCGAGACCAAATTTATCAGAATTAGGAATGCAACAGTTTATTCCAGACTGCCCAGCACAAGCAAAAGGTATTTTGACATGCACGTTTGTCCATTGTTCTGAAAGACAGTAAACAGTTAACTTTTTAACCATACCTGTTTTAAGGCAGTCTAACAGCAGTAGAGGTGGGGAAAAAAGTCAAAGTACTTGTCAGAATCAAGTAAAGTGAGACTGATCTAAGGGACTTCTACAAAGTTAGGAGCTAGAGAGCCAGGGGACAAGGAAGCAGCCAGGCAAGAATCTAAATGCCCCAACTCCAAACAGAAAGCAAAAGGTTTGGGAGTATCAATATAGTTTAAACAGATCTCTTTTGGAAGTCAAGAAACTTCGCACCCATTTAAAAATCTCAATCTGACAGTATTCCCAAAAGAAAATCAGACCACCACATCCCACACCCAATTCAAATACTAAGTAGATCTGAAGCACAATCTAGACCCCCATTGGTCTGAAATCAGTAGAGTCTCTTCTCAGAGGAAGAGCCCCTTTTCCTTTATAAAAAGGAATAGAAGTTGAAGGCTTACTTGTCAGACTCAGACTTAGCTTAATACTAGGCTAACTGCCCTTGTGAGCCATTTTAAGCCTAGCCAATTATGCCATGTGAGAATCAATCCCTGCACAGTGTCTGTAAGGTAAACACTGTAACCAGTATACCAACCTCCCACCCCATTAAAGGCCTGAAGGGCTCTCAAGAGCCCTGTGCAAATTACACCAGTCCTTTTCATTTTTCTGCCTGACAGTGGAGGGGGAGATTTTTTCTGGCGGAATATAAACATGGTCCTACAAGTGGAAATGGAAACCCCAACTTCCATTCAAGAGTCAGATGTCTTCATGAACAAAGCTCAAGAATTTCTTCCTTCAGCCAACCTAGGATCTCTCCTCCTTGGCCAGCTCATTCCTAGTTACCATCAGATGTGCTAAAATGCTTGGCCATAACCGCCTCAACAGGCAGTGTTAGAGCCTAGAAGACAGAAGATTTGGGGCTGCAAAGGTACAGTGTGTGAAGTTGCCAATTTCAGACCAGAAGAGGCATGAATATCTGCTTGTCAAGCATCTCTAATGGATTTTTTTTTTCCATTGAAAGGAACGGAAACTAGAGGGCAATACACCATAGCAGCCTAAAGCAATATCTGCAGCGAAAAGCAGTACAGTCTATTCTGGAAAGATTAAGAACGAATGCCTAACGGGACCATTGCATACAGTGTTCAACCTAGAGACAAAACTCAAGAGTCCTTGTAAGTCACACTTCCTGATAGACTTAAGAAAATTTCAGTTACTGAAACAATTTGAAGCTGAAAAATTTAGCCAGTGGAACAGGTAGTACACCTTTGGTGCAGAAGGCTGTGGACTCAACTCCCATACCCAGTAAAGCAAATGCTGACACTGCAGTACAGCGTACTGGGGTGCTGTATTTCCCCAAGTGTGCTGTGCTTCAGAGGTGCCATTAAACAGAGGTCCCATCTGCTTGACTTGGTGGCCCCTCAGGTGGACAAAGAACCCACTGCACCCGTCAGGAGTGTATGGGAAGTTCCCCCGAAGCCCTCTGACCAAATACCAGCTAACAGTACAAATACCATCTCTGGTCCCCTTTGAAGAAAGGCTACCAGTCTAGTGGGACTAACCCAGTCAAGAGGAAAACAGGAAGGGCCCCACACAGGTATTTAGAATCACTTAAGCTAAATGAAATGGATGATTAAATGCAAACCTGACAGAAGTCTGCATACATAAATTACCTGCAAAAAAATTTGCACTGCTGCGTCCATGTCACTTAACCATTTGAAGGTCAAATACACAGCAGGAAAGGAGTCTGACCTTTACCAACTGTCTGGACATAAGGGGATCCTGGCGAACAAATTCCATTTGTGAGGAATACTGCAACAATTAAGTTAAGATCTGTATTCTGGCATTGCTACTTTTTCAATTTTACATTTATTCAAAAACTTAAATCTTCTTAATCTGGTTCCACTTCATAATCCTAGTCAAGAATTAATGTAGGTCTATAGCAGAATCAATGCACTGGTTAGAAAGTACAGTTGTGTACACTTACCATAAATGAAGATGGAGTGTATTCATTGTTGCAATCCTAACAAATGGGTTATCTGGCTCCCGGTAGCCCTCTATCGACCAGAATATCAAAGTAAATATGACATCAGTAGTCATCTGTTGTAAAAGACATCAGATACAAAAGGAGGCAGCAGACATCACTTCCTCAGTCTCTTACCATAAGTCAGGAGTCCCCAGAAAACAAGGCTTAAGCCAAAAGAAATTGGCAAATAAAACCAGATTCGGCCTGTACCTTAGGAAACAGGAAAGGACCAAAAAAGGGGGAGGGAAACCAGGACTAC
The DNA here is from genome assembly GCF_019279795.1 of Protopterus annectens. Taxonomy (NCBI): domain Eukaryota; kingdom Metazoa; phylum Chordata; order Ceratodontiformes; family Protopteridae; genus Protopterus; species Protopterus annectens. The sequence continues at coordinate 564,069,563 of NC_056734.1, forward strand.
AACACTGAATAAACTCTAACATCTACATTTATGGTAGGTGTACACATCTGTCCACTGGTTCACTGTTGCAGTCCTAACCAATGGGTTCATTACCAAAGCCCAGAGAAAAGGGAGGAGGCACCACCAGAAACAAGGAGAGAGAATGCCCTGCAGAGCAGTGGCTAACCCTGCTCTGCCTCTAGAAAACAAAGGCAGATTATAAATGCTTTGTGAAAGTGTGAACAGAAGACTATGTGGCAGCCTCTAAAATGTCTACTAGGGACACCCCCTTAAAAAGGCTGCAAAAGTTCAAGCTGCTCTTGTAGAGTGGATCCTAAACCCTTGAGGAACCTTGCCATGAAACAAAAATGCAATGTGCAATCCACTTAGAAATGGTTTGCTTAGAGAGAGTTTTGCCCTGAGCTCCAGGGACAAAAGTGACCAATAACTGTGCTGATTTCCGAAGGTCTTTAGTCCTGTCCAGGTAAAACCTGAGCTGTCTGAGCATTGAGAATATAGGATCCTTTCACCTCTATTTCGAGGATTAGGAAAATAGGAAGGTGAATTAAAAGTCCGGCTAGAAAAGAAAATGCTCCACAGCCAAAGCCTGCAGCTCCGAAACCCTCCTTGCTGGTTACAGCCAAAAAGAAGCCAGTCTTCCAAGAGAGAAACTTTAAATTTGTACTGGCAGCTGGCTCAAAAAGAGGAAGAGCAAGTTCCTCTAGAACAAAACTAAGATCCCAGGACTGGAGTAGGTGCCCTTCTGGGAAGTTTTAAGTTGCAAGCCCCTCTAAGAAACATTTTCATCAGGGGAAGAGAAAATGGGTTGCTCAAAAGAACAATGAGCAGAAATGGCTGAAGCATGGATCTTGATAAAGGAAAATGAAAGACCACCCTGAAGCAAATCAGCCATGTATTCCAGGATCAGAGGAAGAGTAGGCTGAGAAGATTCCCCTCTAGCCTGCATCCAATAAGAGAAACTTTCCCATTTGCCAGTGTACGACTTCCTAGTGTTGGGCCTCCTGACGTACATTAACCACCCGCTGGGAAAGGGAAAGAAAAAGTACAGTTGTGTACAAATATCATAAATGTGGATGTTAGAGTGTTATTTACTGTTGCAGTCATCACATTTGGGTCCTCTGCCTGCAGGTAGCCCTCAGCCGGCCTGAACAGAGTCATAGGAATTCTGCATTAGATGCTGTCGCTTCTTCCATGTTAGGGGTATAAGACATGCAGCAGACACCATTACACCTGTTTCTTGCCCCAGATGTCAGATGCCTCCAAAATAAAAAGCAATTATGTGGTGTGGAACACCCCCAGCAAAAAGCAAATACACAGTATAAGATATGCCAAACCAAAAAGTATGGGTGAAAGCAAAGAATCAGGAGGCTGGAGGAAGGGTAACCAAGAGTGCAACAGTAAACACACTAACATCTACATTTATGGTAAGTATACACAACTGTACTATGTTCATGTTTCACTGTTGCAGTCACATTTGGCTAGATTCCCAAAGCTAAGGAAGGGTGGAGGTAGCTTAAGAAGCATTAGGCCTTGCAATCAGGCCCTGTATGACTGCTGTGGCAAATCCAGCTCAAGACCTAGAAGAGACAGGCATGTGGTAATGCTTTGTGAATGTGTACAGAGCTCCAGGTTGCAGCTTCCAGGATGTCCCTGGTAGGGACTTCTGAAAAATGGAGTAGAGGAAGATGTAGCTCTAGTGGAATGCGTTATCCCCTGGGGAGTAGGGTTCTCCATGGTGCTTTTAACAAATGGATGCAGTGTGCTATCCATTTAGATAGGCATTTGCTTTGAAACGGCCTACCCCTCTGCCCCCGCAGCAAAGCTGACTAGCAGCTGGTCAGATTTTGAGGCGCTTAGTCCTGTCCAAAGAGAATCTAAGCTGTCTGTGCACATCTAGAGAATGCAGTATCCTTTCCCCTTTATTTTGAGATTAGGGAAAAAAGTAGGCAAATGGACTGGTTTAGACGCACTAGACACCACCTTGGGCATAAAAGATTGGTTAGTCCTGAGGGAAGCCCTGTCCGCAAGGAAGATAATGAAGGGTTCCACTGCCATAAGGGCCTGCAGCTCTGACACTCTACTGTAGCAACCAGTTCAAAGGGGGGAAGTGTACGTTTTTCCAATACAATGTTAAGGTCCCAGGCTGGAGTGGGAGCTCCCCTGGGGGGTCTTAAATCTTTGGCCCCTCTAAGGAACTGTTTTACCAGAGGATGAGGAGAGCGCCAAGATGGCAGAGGCATGAATCTTAACTGAAGAGGATAGGCCACTGTGTAGCATTTCTGTTAAGTAATCTTGCATACGAGGTAAGCTGGGCACAGATGTGCCCATCCCTTGAGACTGCTCCAGGAACAGTATCTTTTTCCACTTTTCCTGAATAGGATTTTCTAGTACTAGGCCTCCTTGCCTCATTACATCCAGCACATGCTTACTGACAGTTGCTAGAGCCAACTTCAAGGGGATTAGCCAGGCTGCCAGGTTCAAGGTCTGACGCTGAGGGTGCAGAATTTGGCACCCCTGCTGGGACAGCAGGAAAGGGTTCCGAGGGAGGTGCCATGGTTGTAACTGTCAGACTGCACAAGAGGATACCAGTGCTGGCATGGCCAGTCTGGTACAATCAGGGTTGTCCATGGCTTGTCCTGTTTGATCTTTAGTAGAACCTACTTCAAGTTGTCCTCTCCCAACACCCCCTCCATCTCCACCATCTACAACCTCTCAATCCCCTATATTATCCATGAAACCAATCCCTACTTCTACCATAAAAAACTCCTGCAGAGGCTAAAAAGTACAATTTTGCACCTACCATAAATGTAGATGTCCGATAGGTATGCATCTGCAGTCCTTACATACGGGTTGTCCTGCCTCAGGCAGCACTTCGATCGGCCGGATTCCAAAGTCTGGGTCCGGCGTCTGCTGATGTCACCCTCTCCCTGACCTCAGAGCGCCTGGGGTATAAAAGCATCAGCCGATGCCATCTTCCTCAGTTTCTTACCCCCGATGCCAGGTGCCCTCTAGGGAAGGCTAAATTTGGAGAGATGCAAAAAATTCCAAACATGCACAGTAATATAAAACAAATGCACCATAATAGATAACCCCAGCTAGCTATAAGAGGGATAAGTACCCAGGAAATACCACAGAGGGGAAGGAGGGAGGGTAAATCTGACTGTAGATGCATACCTGACATCTACATTTATGGTAGGTACAAAACTGTACTATGTCCTTAAAGGATGCATCTGCAGTCCTTGCATATGGGTAGAATACCATAGCCAAGCTGGGGGTGGTAGGATCGAAGAAAGGGATGGTGTAGCTAAAATGCCCTGCAGGACTGCCGTAGCAAAGCCTGCTCTGGATCTGGAATATAAGGGCAAGTTGTAATGCTTGGAAAATGTATGCACGGAGCTCCATGTAGCAGCTTCTAAAATGTCCTTGGTAGCCACCCCTCTTAAAAAGGCTGTGGCTCTGGTGGAATGAGGTCTAATGTTAGCTTTCAGGGTCAGCAGAGTGGGCCTTGTAAAGGAAATGATGCGAGTCTGGGACCCTGTAGTACCTATCGGGTTTGACAGGAGCCGGAGGAAGGGAGTCAGGGGTAATGCTAGACTCAGAGTACACATCAATGACATGCCTGAGAAATAGTTTCTGGGTCTGCAGAATGGGCTTTATACAGATGGAAATGAGAATCCGGGACCCTGTAGTATGTCAGGTTTGGCAGGGGCCGGAGGAAGAGTATCAGGGGCTCTACTGACATCATTGTACACATTACATTCAGAACAGGAGGTATAGCTAAGGGCCTATGCTGAGGCAAACGCAAAAAGGTCCTTAATCTTTTTCTAGAATCAGAGAAATCCTGACCTTGCCATTGAAAATGCTCTCATGGAGTGTAGTCTCAAAGGAAAACTCTTCAGAAGGGGAGGCCGAAGGGATAGATTCCTCAGCATCTGAATCCTCATAAGGCGAGTAAGCCCCTTCCTGGTGGTCTGACAACTCAGATCCATCCGTGGAATCTGAGGAGTGTGGGTCAGAGGGGTCAGTCCTGGGCCATTTGTCTGGAGGAGGTTGAGAGGCCCTGTCTGGGTGAGGTTGTGAACCCCTAATTAAGGAAATAAGGTCCTCAGCAAGGCTGAGGATCTGGGAACTAGAGGAAGGCCTCTGGGAGGTAGATTTGGCAGGCAAAGCTTTAGAAAGTTTGGCAGCTTTAGCCCTTGAAAAGGCCTTAATGGACATGGAAGCAGGGGGCCTAGCTGCCCCCTAGGCAGGAGTAGAAATGTCCAAAGGTATGGTGTCGGACATTTCCTGAACACTGGTTTCGGTAGGAAGTTCTGAAGCAGACTCAACCGGGGCCTCCGTGGTCAGAAGTATGGTTTCGGAAGAAGGAATCTCAGAGGACTGTTTCGGCCGGCACTCGCGGTAGGCCTAGCCGTGGTTTCAGCCGAAACCGCAGGCCGCGAGTGTCGGTCCTTTTCCTTGCGTTTTTTGACCATATGCAAAGTCGGAGTCTCCGACGACATTTTAAGCGGCTCCAAAAATTCCTCTGCAAACTCCGATCGACGTCTAAGAGTTCGTCGGTTGAAGGAAGCACAGGCTAAACAGGCCGATGCGTCGTGGTCTGGGCCTAAGCAAGGAAGGCAGTAGGAATGGAAATCCTTGAGGTATTTGTTTCCCACAAGTTAAACAATTTACTTTGTCTGACATCAGCTGAGGCAAGAAAGAGTCCCCAACGGGGTACTTAGCTTTTTTCGAAGTCTTCGGTAGCTGAATTCACTGGATCTGACCGACCGGCACTTGCAAACAGCTTCTGCTTCGGGCACCGCGCGGCAAGAAAGACTGAGGAAAAAGGTGTCGGCTGATGCTTATACCCCAGACGCTCTGACGTCGGGGAAGGTGTGACATCAGCAGAGGCCAGACCCAGACTTTGGAATCCGGCCGACCGAAGGGCTGCCTGAGGCAGGACAACCCATATGTTATGACTGCAGATGCATCCTTGAAGGACTTCAGGAGGAATAGCCAAAGGTCTATGCTGAGGTAAATGCAAAAAAGTCCTTAATCTCTTCCTGGAATCAGAATTCCTGGCCCTGCCATTTGAAATGCTCTCTCATGGAGTGAAGGGTCTCCCCAAAGTACAGCTCTTCAGGAGGGGAGGCAGAGGGAATAGATTCCTCTGCATCAGAATCCTCGTAGGCCGTAAAGACCTCCTCCTGGTAGCCTGAAAGAGCAGAGCCATCTGAGGCCTCAGAGGACTGGGGATCAGTGGGCTCAACCCTGGCCCATTTGTCTAGAGGTTGAGAGCCCCTGTCCGGATGTGGCTGAGAAACCCTAATTAAGGAAATAAGGTCCTCAGCTAAACTTAAAATCTGTGAACCTGTAGTGGATCCCTGAGGAATAGCCTTGGGAGGCAGAGATTTTGGCTGTTTAGCAGCTTTAGCCCTTGTGAATGCCTTTATGGACATGGATGCAGGAGGCCTGGCTGCTCCATATGCTGGCGTAGTTTTGTCTCGGGAAATGGTGTCGGATGTTTACGGAACACCGGTTTGAGGGAAATTCTATAACCGACTCAGAAGAGGCCTCCGGGGCCGAGGTTGTCGGTTGTGCGGTTTCAACAGTCGGAGGTACCAAGGACTCTGTTTCAGCAGAGACAGACACTCGCGGTAGGCCTAGGTGTGGTTTCAGCCTAAACCACGGTCCGCGTGTGTCGGTCCTTGTCCTTCCGTTTTTTTGGTTAAATGAGAAGTCGGAGTCTCAGTCGGCATATTGTAACAGTAACTAGCCCCAAAAAATTCCTCTGCAAACTCCGCCCGACGTCTAAGAGTGCATCGGTTGAGGGAGGCACAGGCTGTAGAGGCTGAGACGTTGTGGTCTGGGCCTAGGCAGGGGAGGCAGTAAGAATGGAAATCCTTATGAGGTATTAGTTTCCCACAAGTTAAGCAATTATTAACTTTAAGCGTTTGATCTGACATCGGCTGAGGCAAGAAAGTCTCCCCAACGAGGTACTTGGCTTTTGAAGTCTTCGGTAGCTTAAGTTACAGGAGCTGGCCGACCGGCACTTGCCGTGTGGTGCCCAAAGCAGAAGCAGTTCGCAAGAAAGACTGAGGAAGATGGCATCAACTGACGCTTATACCCCAGGCGCTCTGACGTCGGGGAGAGGGCGACATCAGCTGACGCCGGACCCAGACTTTGGAATCCGGCCGACCGAAGGGCTGCCTGAGGCAGGACAACCCATATGTAAGGACTGCAGATGCATCCTTGAAGGACATCCATGCACCAATGGCCCCGATAACATTCCCTCATTTCCACAGCATAGCTGAAGCCATTGCCCTCCCAGTTAATATCCTAATCAACCGCTCTACCCAAGGTCTTGTTACACAACTCTGGAAAAAGGCTTTCATCATTCCCCTTCACAAAGGCAGTAGCAATACTATTACCAACTTCCGGCCCATCGCCATCCTCTCCAATTTCAAAAATTCTAGAGAACTGTATCCATCTTAAACTCCTTCCCCATCTATTAAACAACCTATTAACTCCTACCCAACACAGATTCCGATCCTATCATAGTACAACTGCCCTCCTATCCTTCCTTGAAAAGTACAGTTTTGTACCTACCATAAATGTAGATGTTAGAGTGTACATACTGCTGCAGTCATCACACTTGGGTTATCCTGTTGTCAGGCGGTCCCGCTGTCGGCCGAATCCCAAAGCCTTGGTCCATTGTCAGTCATCGCTTCTTCCCCGTCAGTGCGACAGGGGTATATAAAAGAGGCAACACACACCATTTTCTTCAGTTTTTCTTGCCCCAGATGTCAGGTGCCCCCAACTAGGAAGGCAATACAATAGCTATGCAAAAATACCTTAGTAGTTAAATAGTACTAGCTGTTAGCAAATACACCATATAGACATGCATCCAATTGATTGATGTACATGGAGCTGTAACTAACACCCTGGTATGTAGAGGGGATGGTGGGAGGGTAACCTGGACTGCAGCAGTATATACACTCGAACATCTACATTTATGGTAGGTACAAAACTGTACTATGTTCATCGTGTTATACTGCTGCAGTCATCACACTTGGGCTGAATGCCAAAGCTATGGATGGGTGGCTGGTACTAAACTGGGTTAGGTGAAGCTAGGATGCCCTGCAGAACTGCAGTGGCAAAACCAGCTCTGGTTTTTGAGTATAAAGGAAGGTGGTAGTGCTTGGTAAAGGTGTGCACTGAACTCCAAGTAGCTGCCTCCAAAAAGTCCTTGGTTGGAACCCCCCTGAGAAAGGCTGCTGAGGTTGCTGTAGTCCTGGTAGAATGGGACCCAATAGTAACAGGCACTGCTTTCCCATGGTGCGAGTAGCAAAAGCGGATACTATGTGCTATCCATTTGGAGATGGCCTGTTTTGAAATAGCCTTTTCCTTGTGAACCTGCAGCATAGGATACAAAGAGTTTGTCAGTTTTTCTGAAGGTCTTTGTCTTGTCTAAATAGTAACGTAGCTGTCTGTGAAAGTCCAAAGAGTGAAGGAGTCTTGCTCCTTTATTCTGGGGGGTTGGATAAAAGGTGGGTAAATGAATGGTCCGATTCAAAGCCACACTGGATACTACTTTTGGCATAAAGGTAGTGTTAATTCATAAAGAGACCCTGTCCTGATGGAAAATGAAAGGTTCCACTGCCATAAGTGCCTGTAGTTCTGAGACCCTGCGTGCTGAGGTAATAGCCAGCAACAAAGCTGTTTTCCAAGACAAGTATTGTAGTTCTGCTGAGAATGCTGCTTCGAAAGGAGGCAGTGTTAATTTTTCTAAAAAAAGTTCAGGTCCCAAGCTGGCGCTGGGGGTGTTCTGGGGGGTCTTGTATTCTTAGCCCTTCTGAGAAACTGCCTTAGTAAAGGGTGAGAGAAAATTGGAGGATCCGTATTATATTGAGCTGAAATGGCTGAAGCATGGATCTTAATGGATGAGAATGAAAAGCCTTGGTGTAGCATCTCAGTTAAGTATTGCAGTATTTGAGGAATGTTAGGTATCCAAGGATTTTGGTCTTTAGCCTGGTTCCATGTACAAAATCTTTTCCATTTGTTTTCTGGTGCTGGGTCTTCTGGCCTCCAAAATGACATTTTGGACGTCCTTTGAGAGAAGTGTTGACTGATAATTCAAGGTATTCTCCATGCAGCTAAATTTAAAGTTCTGCGCTGGCTGTGAAGTATCAGAGTTTGAGTTAGCAGTAGTGGTAATTGAGGCAAGATCCATGGAGGGCTGTGAGTCAAGTTCCTTAGTAATGGGTACCAGTGCTGGCGTGGCCAGACCAGAGCAATGAGGATCATTTGTGGTCTCTCTGATCTGACTTTCAATACCTTGGTCAACAGAGGTAGTGGTGGGAAGGCATAGACTGTCAATGCTGGCCAACTGAATGATAGGGCGTCCACTTTCCAGGCTAGGGAGTGACAAGTCCTTGTGCAAAATTTCTGTAGTTGGCAATTGTTGGGGGAGGCAAATAGATCTATGTCTTGACATCCCCACTTTTGAGTTAACGTTGAAAATACTTGCGGGTGTAGTCTCCATTCGTGAGGAGCTGCAATATTTCTGCTTAATTCGTCTGCTAGGTTTTCCTTTCCTGGCAGGAATTGTGCTTGCAGTTGTACTTGGTAAGTCGATGCTGTGTTCCACAAGGTCATTGCCTGTCTGCATAAAGGGTAGGAGTGTGTTCCTCACTGTTTATGTACCACATCACTGTGGTGTTGTCTGTCCTTATTAGTAGATGTCCCGGATGCAAGAGGTCCTTGAAAGCTGTCAGTGCATTTTGCACAGCTAGCATCTCCTTTTGGTTGATGTGAAGGTGCATTTGTTTTGCAGACCATTTGCCCTGTATGCACGGTCCTGCCATGTATACTCCCCAGGCAGTCTGAAGAATCTGTTGTCATAGTTTGGTTTGCTGGAGGCAAGACGAAAGGAAGACCCTTGTATGCTTGAGCCCACCATAGGAACTCTTTTTGAAGGCATGGGATGAGGTATACTTGATTCGAGGCTGTGCCTGTGTTGAGACCATACACTTCAGGTACCATTGTAATTTCCTCATATGCAGCTATGCATACGTGTGTAGTTGAATGCAGGATGCCATGAACCCCAATGCCTGCAGGATTTTCCTTGCAGTGAGCTGGGAAAAAGTTGCCATCTTTTTGAAGTATTGGGTCAATTGTTGTTCGTCTGGCGTGAGATAAGCCATCTGGGCCGTTGCATTTAAGCTGGCACCCAGGAATATTATTTGTTGCAAGGGTATTAGCTTTGACTTTTTTGTTTACTGTGTACCTTAGGCAACTGAGCAGCTTTATTACAAATGCCAGATGCTGTAACAGAACGTCCTTGCTGTCCGCTTGGATGAGGCAGTCCAGATAAGGGTAAATTTGTATTCCTCATTGTCTGCAATATGCAATTACTGATGCCAGGCATTTCTAAATACTCTGGGTGCAGTAGATAAGCCAAAGGGCAATGCAGAGAATTGAGTGTGTTGTACCTGCCAAAAATCTGAGGTATCTTCTGCAATCTTGTCCGATAGGGACATGCAGGTATGCCTCTGAGGTCCAACGTTACCAGCCAAGACTCCTTGCCCAGCATGGGAAGAAGCTGCTGAAGTGTAAGCATTTTGAATTTGGGTACCTCCAGGTATGCGTTTAGAATTGAGAGGTCTAAAATGGGCCTCCAGGCTTTGTCCTTTCTTGGGACTAGAAATGGTCTTTAGTAAAAACCTTGACCTTGCACCTTTATAGGTACCTTTTGAATTGCTTTCATATCCATGAGAGCTGAAATTTGCGTTTGTGCCTCTGCCCATTGGTTTGGAGGCAGATTTGGCATGCCTCTCATTCGTGGTAAAGTGTGGAAATGAAATCTGTAGCTTAGGGTAATAATATCCAGAACCTATTTGTCCTTTCTTATGTGCCAATTTTGTGGAAATAGCCAGTTTTCCTCCCAAAGGTGCTGCCAGGGCAATTTTGCTTGGCAGGTGAAGAGGGAAGTCATTGCATTTGTTTCCTGAAGGGCTGAGATCTTTCGTCTCCCCTCTTGAGATGTTGTTTGCCATTGTCTAGGCCTGAAAGAACATTGTGGCTGGCCTTTGCCCCTTGGGCGTCTGTACCTACCTCTTTGGGGTCTGTCGGATGCAGGAAAGGACCAGTTTTTTGATGGCCAGTTTCTGCTGAAACGAGGTTGTACCTGTAAAATCTTTAACTGTTTGCATAGATTTTGCCTTTTCTTCCATTTTCTTTAAAACTTCCTCTGCTTTGCCGCCAAACATCTTTCTGCAATGGAGCATCCAATAACTTTGCCTTGACATGTTCTGGTAAGGCTTGTTCTTTAAGCCAAGCATGCCTACGTATTACAGACCCTTGACAGCTGCTCTACATGAGGCTTCCAATGAATCAAAACCACACTAAGGTATGCTTTCCCACCTGTTCTGCTGCATGCAACAAATCCTGCATCTCTTTTGAAATCAGGCTGATCTGTCTGAGGGATCATTTTCTGTTTTAACTGTGTGATAAAGTACTGTTGGTATTTTAGCATGTGGAATTGGCAGTTTAAGGCCCTCATGGCCAAAGTGGCAGAGGTATACACTTTTTCCCCATCTTTCTAATGCACTGGAATCTCTTTCAGAAGGGAAGTGGATTCTTAGCAGTAGAGGCCTTAATCCCTTTGGGACCCTGGGAAATGGTTTCTGGGTCTGCAGTAGGACTTTTATATAGAAACTTATGAGCATCAGGAACTTGGTAGTATCTGTCTGGTTTAGCTAGTGCTGGAGGTAAGGAATCTGGGTTTAGACTAGATTCGGAGTTATCATCCAAAATGTCTAAAACTGGAAGAATTGCTAGGGGTCTATGCTGTGGGAGAAGAAACTCACGGAGTCTTTTTAGCGTCAGAGTAATCTTGGCCATCCAGTGGAAGTGTTCCCTGAAGGTGTGTAAAGTTTCCCAAAAGAGTAGTCTTCGGGAATCACCGGATCACCGTCAGGGCTGGCGTCCGAGGGGTGAGGTGAAACCGGTTCCCGAGGCCCAGCTGCTTCGGTCTGGGAGGCGGTCAATTTCTGAATCAGAGGTAGTCAGGGGCTGCGTAGGCGCCTCACTGAAAACCGGAGAACCGGCGTCAGGCCTGGCTGAGGCCTCTAACTGGTCTTGGCCTTGGCTGTCTGTCCTTGCATTTTTTAATCATTGCTGACGTCGGATGCTCCGACTGCATGCTATAGTTAAATTTTCTGCCAAAATAATGCTGGGCAAAACCTGCCCAATACTTAATTGTACGTTTGTTGAACCTAGCACAAAACAGACAGAGACGTTGTGGTCTGGGCCTAGGCAAGGAATACAATAATGAAAATCCTTATGAGGTATTTGCTTCCCACAAGAAATGCAATTAACTTTGTCTGACATCGGTCTGAGGCAAGAAAAGTTTCCCCAACTGGGTACTTGGCTTTAGAGAAGACTTCGGGCTGAAATTCGATTTGAAAATCTCAGGAGCTGGCCGACCGGCACATGCGAACTGCTTCTGCTTTGGGCACCGTGCAGCAAGAAAGACTGGAGAAAATGGCGTCTGCTGCCTCTTATACCCCTGTCGCGCTGACATCAGGGAAGAAGCAACAGACGCCGGACCAAGGCTTTGGGATTCGGCCGACTGCAGGACCGCCTGACGACAGGATAACCCAAGTGTGATGACTGCAGCAGTATAACACGAACATCTGAATAAGGCCAGAGATTCTGGTTTCACTATCTACCATCCTACATGATCTCTCCAAGGCCCTTGACACTCTCTCCCATAACCTACTACTTACTAAACTAAGCTAAACCCATCACCTTCAACTGGTTTACCAGCTCTCAGGCAACAAACTGTCAAGTGGAAAAAAGCCACCTCCTAATTCCTTAACACCCCTACAGGTGTCCCACAAGGTTCCATATTGGGCCCCCTCCAATATATTCATTGATTACTTCCACTCTCTTGTGCTATCATCCAATATGCAGACTCTACAATCTGTGCTGCCTCATCCATCCCAACTCTCCTAAAGCTGAATCAAGATGCCTTCTCTACCACAGAACAGTGGATGAAAGACAACCATCTTGCACTTAAAGCAGCTAAATCAAAACTTATACTACCCCCTCTAAAACAAACACCTTTGATAGAAAACTATTCTCCATCACCAGCCAAAATACACCTCTTGAACTGGCATATGAAACTAAACTACTAAGCGTTCAAATCGATGACCAGCTTAGATTCCCATCTACTACTAAACAAAAACCCACCAAAAACTTGGCCTGCTCTACCGACACAATCGATACCTCACCCCAGCTACGAAGGTCACTACCACATTTCTCATCCTCTCTTCTCTATGGTGCCCCTCAAACCTACAAACTCTCAATAAAACTGTCCTTGTTATAATAAAATAGCCAGATTTGCCACTAGCAACAAATCTTCAACCCATCACTGTGCATCTCTCCACAAACTAAACTGGCTTGAACTTTCCAACTACATCTCCTATACTCAGCTCACCTATGCACACAATCATTTTCCAGCCATCCCTCTGTTCCTCCCTCTCCACTACCTTTAAAATACACCACACAGACTTCTCATCTACAAATCAAAACCTAATAGAAGTCTACAGACCCCTTTGCCCCCCAGGACAAAACCTCCTGTCCTTTTCCCTAGCACACCTATGGAACTCACTCCCTTCCTCCATTCGTACCATCACTCATTAGACCTATGATTGAGTACAATGCCCCGTTCGGAATGTATCTGACCAGACACCTGATGCAGCTTGAAAGGCCCCAAAAGTTCCTCACCAAAAGGATAAAAGGTCTCAAAAATATGTCTTATGCTGCCCGACTGAAAGAACTCCAGCTCTATTCAGTCTCATACCGCTTGCTCAGAGGTGACCTGTGCCCGACATATAAGGCCATGTCAAACCCAGATGTGATGAATATGCTTCACCTCAAAAAATCTAGATCCCTCAGAACCACAAGGGCGGGAGACTTAAACCTTGACACGGTTATAAATAGAACGTGCTGGAGGGACAGATTCATCACCCAGAGACTCCCTATGCTGTGGAACAAAATCCTGGTACATGTGAGGCAGAGCACCTCGCTGGCCTTGTTCAAGAGGAATCTTGACCAATGGATGGGAGATCGCAGATATATCCCAGGGATTACTTCAGTGTCACTGCTTGACAGAGGCACAGAAAAATGATAGGCATAGTTTTTATTCAAACTAAAGGGGTGGCGAAAGCCAAACTATGGGCTAGGCTTATAAATGCCCTTGGGCAGATAGCCTAGTATGAACCTATGAACCATCACTAGCCTCTCTACCTTTAAAAAGGTCACTCCACTCCCACCTAATATCCCACATGGGAATGCTCCTGCTCCCACCCCCACCTAATATCCACATGGGAATGCTCCTGCTCCCACCCCACAATCAATCACTCCACTTCCTACAGTCTTCCATCTCAAATTCATTTTTGAAGCCAATCAACTTCTTAATTGTACCTGGCAAACTGAAAGCCTTCTGCATCTACTTCCTAATCCTTCTTGAACAATGTTCTCCTTAAAAAAATTGTATTTGATTGTAACCTCAGTATTTTTGTTGGGTCTTTTAATCAGAAATTGAAATGTAAATCTCTAATCTTTGTGTAAGATGTGTTGGAGCTTTTCTCCCCAGAACTCCATTGAAAATGGGTTCTTTTGGCCCAATGGACTATCCTGGTTAACCAACCGCAAATAAATAATAAAAACCTTTAAGAGGAGAGGCAGAGGGGGAAGGCATAGACTGAGGCTCTCCCAGGAAAAGGAGAGCACACCCACCTTCCAAGCTTGGTTGTGGGGATTTCTGGTGCAGTATTTGTTCAACTGATGGTTCTGAGGGGAAGCAAACAGGTCCACTTGTGTGTCCCCATCTGTTCCCCAAGCACTTGAACATTTTGGGTTCCAGTTTCCATTCGTGTGGGTCAAGGAGATTTCTGCTTAAATTGTCTGCCAGTGAATTTAGTTTGCCTGGCAGGAATTGAGCTTGTAGGTGCAATTGGTTGCTCAAGGCAGTGTTCCACAGAGCCATAGCCAACCTGCAGAGTAGGTAGGAATGAGTTCCCCACTGCTTGTTTATGTACCATGTAACTGTGGTGCAGTCTGTCTTTACCAATAGCTGTCCTGACAGAATAAGGCCTTTGAAGGCTGTCAGAGCATTCTGTACAGCTAACATTTCTTTGACTGATATGCAGGTGCATCTGCTTTGGGTTCCATTTGCCCTGAATGCACTGCCCTGCGAGCCCCCCATGCATAATCTGATACATCTGTTAGGGTTTGGGCAGCAGGGGGTAGAGTCCCTTGTTGTGGTTGCAGGCCTCTGCCCACCAAAGAAACTCTGCCCTTACACATGGAATGATAGGAATTTTTTCCAGGTCCTGAGAATGTTAACACCATAAACACTTCAGATACCATAGAAGTTTCATCTGCAGTCTTGCATATGGAATTAACAATGCAAGAGGCCATGAACCCCAGAGTTTGCAGTATTTTCCTTGTAGATAGTTGGGTTTTTGTGGCCAGTAGGTTGAAGTTGTCAAATAAGTTCTCTGGAGTGAGAAACGCCATCTGGGAAGTTGGGTTCAAGCTTCTTCCCAGGAATACAATCTGTTGGCAGGGTACTAGGAGTGAGTTTCATTGATGGTGTAACCCCAGTGAAGTTAGAAGTCTCTTTACAAATACCAGGTGCTGTAGTAGCAAGTCCTGACTCTACCCAAATTAGGCAATTATCCAAGTATAGGTAAATCTGAATACTTCTCAGCCTGCAAAAAGCAATGGCTGGAGCTAGGCACTTTTGGAATTCCTGGGAGCAGTAGATAAACTAAAGGGAAGTGCAGAGAACTGATGGTGCATAGAGCCTGTCCTGAAGCGAAGGTATTTCCTGCAAGACTCCCTTATGGGGTTGTGCAGGTAAGCTTCTTTTAAGTCTAGGGTTGCCAGGCATCCTTTGCTACCATACAAAGCAGCTGTTGGAGAGTTAGCATTTTGAAATTTGGAATCACCAGAAAGGTGTTGAGAATAGATAAAATCAGGAACAGTCAAATAAAAGCCTTGTCCCCTTTGTTTTGCTGGGTCAGGTTGAACAGCCTTGATGCGGAGGACAGAAAGTACTTGCTTTTGGGTCTCTGCCCACTGGTTTGGAGGGAGGTCTGGCCATCCACTTAGGGTTGGGAGTGAGTAGAAGTGGAATCTGTATCCTAGGGAACCAGTTTAAAACCCATTTGTCTTGGGTAATGCATTCCCAGTTTTTTGCATGCAGGGAGAGTTTTCCTCCTTAAGGTGCAAGTACTTTAGCAAGGCTTAAGAATAAGTCACTGTACAAGTTTACCATAGGGGGTGGCTTACTACTACCCCTTAGATGTAGGAGGATCCCACTTAGATCTGTGCATAAGCAGAGACTGAAGTCTTGGGGGTCTGCTGCCCCTGGGTTTGGACTGAGGCCTGGAAGGGACTGGAAAGGACCAGTTCTTTGAAGGCCAATGTCTACTGAATCTAGGTGGTTGTACTTGTAAATTTTTAACAGTTTGCATAGATGTAGCTTTCACCTCCATCCTTTTGAGAACTTCTGCTTTACTGCCAAATAGGCACTCTGTTCAAGGGTGCATCCAGCAATTTTGCTGACATGATCTGACAAGTTTTGTTCCTTAAGCTAAGCATGCCTTCTAATATGAAGCCTAGTGACAGCAGCCCTACAAGATGCTTCTAAAGCATCAAAACCATACTGCAAAGTAGGTTTACCACCCTGGTGAGCAGAATGCATTAACTCTTGTAAGTCTGTGTTCTGCACAGCCAGGAACCAACATTTTCTGTTTAATTAGCCCCATAATATGCTGGTGATACTTTAACATGAAACTGGCAATTTAGAGCCCTAATGGCCAGAGTAGCAGACATGTATACCTTCTTACCCAATCTAAAGCCCTAGAATCCCTGTCGGAAGGGGTAGGACTCTTAGCAGTAGTAGCCTTAATGCCTTTTGGTCCTTGGGAAATAGTCTCTGGATCTGCAGTAGGATTTTTGAAGAGGAATCAGAGTCAGGTACTCTACAGTACCAGTCAGGTTTCCTGGGAGCTGGAGGCAAAGTAGCTGGGGTAAGGCTGGATTCCAATAAATCTAGTCTCCAGAACAGGGGGGATAGCTAGAGGCCTGTGCTTAGGCAGGTTTAAAAAAGTTTAGTCTCCTTTTGGACCGAGTAGTCTTGGCTTTCACAGCGGAAATGTTCTGGTATGCAGGGTTTTACCAGAAGAAAAATCTTCTATAGGGGAAGCAAAGGAAAAGGAATCCTCTGCATCAGAATCCTCAGATAAGGGTATGTCCTGGTAGTCAGGAGGAGAGATTCCTTATCAGAAGGAAAAGCAGTTCTAGGTCTCAGAGGGGGAAAGCTGGCTTCCCCTAATTAAGGTGCTAAGGTCTTCAGCTATTCTAATTTGTTTGAGGCCTGTGGGTGTGAAAATTTGCTTTTGTCGATTTCCTAGGCATAGTGCGAACTTTAGGCCTGAGAAATTCAGTATTTTTGGCTTGAAAAGAAGTAGTCCGTTTAATATGCTTCTGCTTCAGGCACTGCACAGCAAGTAACTGGTGTAATGGTGTCAGCTGCATGTTTTATACCCCTAACTACATGGAAGCGACAGCATCAGACTCTGAAATACCAAGACTCTGGTATTCAGGCCAGCTGAGGGCTACCTGCAGGCAAATAACCCAAATGTGATAACTGCAACAGTGAAACACAAGCATATGGATTAATTCATACAATGAGCCATGCTGCCAAATAGACTGAAGAGGAGGATGTAGAAGGTTTCCCCCTTCCTGAACCACAAGACCTGGTTTCAAAGGAAGGCGCCAAGGAGGAAATTGAAACTGCGAAGCAATGGATATCAATGCTGTCTGGGCTAGTCTGGAGCTTTGAGCTTAGTCCTTGGTCTTTCACCCCTTTATCTTCAATAATACGCTAGGAAGAGGATGGAAGGCATAAAAACTGACAGAAGCATCCAATAGGACAGAGCATCCACTCTCCAGGCCTTGCTGTGATGCTGTCTGGTGCAAAAAAAAAAGTGATAGAAGGCGGTTGCCTGAGGAACAGAAAAGATCCACCAGAGGAGTGCCCCAACTTTGAATGATGCTGTAAGAGACTGCTCTGTTCAGTAGCCACTTGAGGGATCCAGGGTCTGCTCAACTGGTCTGCAGAAACAGTCTCCCTGGAAGAAACTGAACTAGGAGATGCAAGCCCAAGAATGCTATGGACCAGAGAATCATGCTCTGTATGCAAAGGGGTTAATAAGTCCCTCCCTGTTTATGAACCACATGACTATGGTGTTTGTCCTGACTAGCAAAGTTCCTGGAAAAAGATGCTTGTAAGCTAGTAAGGCTTGCTGAACTATCAACTCAAGGTTGATGTGCGGGTGCATCTGTTGGGCATTCCAACATCCCTGTATGCATCTGCCATCTAGGTGACCTCCCCAGGCGTAGTCCAATGTGTCCGTGTTAAGAACTTGAATGGCAGGAGGTGGGCGAAAACACATGCCCTTATTTTGTAGACAAGCTGTTACCCTAGAAACTGTCTGCAGACTTGGAAGCAGAGGAATTATCATAACCAGGGGTCATGTGTGTTTACACCAAAGGTTCTTTAGGTACCATTTCAATTTCCTCATATGCAGTCTTGCATATGAAATCATGAGAATGCAAGAGGCCATGTATCCCAGAGCATGCAGGTATTTCATTGCAGAGAGTTGGGACACGCTTGCCAATTCCTTGAAGTACACTGAGTTGCCTGCTTCTCCTGGGTGAGACATCTGAGCGGCTGCCTCACTAACAGGAATGTTCTCCTGGGATGGCACCATTTTTTTATTTTTCCACGTTGAGTATAACCCAGAGAAGAGTCTTTACAAATTGCATATCCTAACAACTGTTCTTGAAAATTTGCTTGAATTAGACAGTCATCCAAGTATGGATAAATCTCAATTTTCTTCTGCCTGCAAAAAGCAGCGACTGGAGCTAGGCACTTCGTGAAAACTCTGGGAGCAATAGATAAGCCAAAGGGCAGTGCAGGGAATGGAGAACGTTGCTTGCCCACTCGGAAACAAAGGTATTTCCTGCAGCTTTCCCTGACAGGGATGTGCATATAAGATTCTTTGAAACCCAAAGTTACTAGCCAGGAGTTCTTGTCCAACACTGGTAGCACCTGATGCAGAGAGCATTTTGAACTTTGGAACTGCCAAGAAAGAGTTCAGAATGGATAGATCTAGAAAAAGATCCAGGTGCATTTTTTTAAAACAAGGAAGAGTCTGGAAAACAAGTCCTGACCTACCTGCTGAGCAGGAACTGATTCTATTGCCCCCAGATGCAAGAGACAAATTGCTTTTCTGCCCTTTGGTTTGGCGTGTCCAGGAATCCTTTGGGTACTGGAAAGGTGTGGAAAGTACAGTTCTGTACACTTACCATAAATGTAGATGTTAGAATGTATTCAATGTTGCAGTCATCACATTTGGGTTATCTGCCTGCAGGTAATCCTCAGCTGGCCTGAACACCCGGCTGCTTCCTGCGTTGGACTGCTGTCTCTTCCACGATATCAGGGGTTTAAAACATGCAGCAGACACCCTTACATCAGTTTTTCTTGCCCCAAATGTCAGGTGCCCCCTCCATCAAAAAGCAAATACACCAGAAAGTTCAAATGCACCAAAGAAGGAAAGGTAGAGCCAAAAGAAATCAGGGGGCCGGAGGGAGGGTAACCAGGACTGAAACCGTGAATACACTCCAACATCTACATTTATGATGTGTACACAATTGTACTATGTTATTAGCGTTTCACTGTTGCAGTCATCACATTTGCATTTATTCCCAAAGTTAAGGAAGGGAGGAAGTTAGAGAGCATTAAGGCCAGCTATTAAGCCCTGCAAGACTGCAGTGGCAAAACCAGCTCTGGATTTAGAAAACAGGCATGTGGTAATGCTTGGTGAAGTTATGTACAGAACTCCAGGTAAGCAGCTTCTAGGATGTGCCTGGTAGGGACACCTCTGAGAAAGTGTAGAGGTAGATGCAGCCCTGGTGGAATGTGATCTTATCCCCTGTGGGGAAGGTTTTCCATGGTGCTTATAGCAAAAATTAACACAATGAGCTATCCATTTAGAAATGGTTTGCTTTGAAATGGCCCTCCCCTCTGCCCCTGCAAAGCCAACTAGCAGCTTTTCTGAGACTTAGTCCTGTCCAAATAAAACCCAAGTTGTCTGTGCACGTCGGAAGAGTGCAGTATTCATTCTTTGTGGATTCAGGAAAGAGGTAGGCAAATAGACTGATTAAGGGCCACACTAGACACCTCCTTGGGCATAAAGGAAAGATTGGTCCTGAGGGAAACCCTGTCTGCACAGAAAATAATGAAGGGCTTCACTGTCATGAGGGCCTGTAATTCAGACACTTACTGCTGAACTGATAGCTAGTAGAAAGGCTGTTTTCCAAGAAAGGAACTTCAACTCTGCAGTTGCAGCTGGCTCAAAAGGAGGGAGAGTGAGCTTTTCCAATACAAAATTAAGGTTGCAGGCTGGAGTAGGGGGCTTCTCCTGTGGGGGTCTTAAATTTTTGGCCCCTCTGAGGAATTGCTTTAGCAGGGGGTGAGAGAGGGGTGGCTCAGTATTATGTGCTGAAATGGCAGACGCATGAATTTTAATGCAAGACAGGCCCTTGTGG